>NC_080021.1:83809144-84111436 GCF_030020395.1 Manis pentadactyla | reverse complement strand
AAAGGAGCTCCTGAAGATTTCTGGGGAGCAATGGATAGGGTAGGAATCACAAATGTAATGGCATTAGTTTTCTCAACAGTAACCTGGAAGCTAGAAGTCAATGGTATTATTTCTGAATGCTTTTTTTTTTTCTTGGGGAGGTTGTTTATTGCCTGGCCATCACACCAGATGTAAGTACCCCCAGGGCAGAGAACATGTTTGTTTAGTTCACATATATGCCCACTGTCAAGCATAGCAACTGGCTCAGGCATGTGCTCACTAACCATGTGTCATGGGCAGGCAGACAATGTGCAATAGCACACCAGTTTGTACTTCACACTATGAGGCATGCTACACACAAGGACACAGACACTAAGAGAATAAGACAGTTATGCAAGTCAGTACATGAGGAAGTGATCAGCTAGGCTCTAAAAGGCACTTCTGCCCACAGTTGTGACCTGCCCAAAGGCACTCAGGCTAGGAGTTTAACACTGGGCCCCAGCCTGGGCCTGCCAGGCGAGTCCTCCCAGAGGACCAGCACCCCATCTGCATGCGTGAGCACCTACCTCCCAGGCTGGGTGCTCTGGGCTTTTAAAAAATTTTTTATTAAGGTATTATTGATATACACTCTTATGAAGGTTTCACATGAAAAAAACAATATGGTTACTACATTTACCCATATTATCCAGTCCCCACTCATACCCCAGTGCAGTCACTGTCCTTCAGTGTAGTAAGATGCCACAGTCACTATCTGCCTTCTCTGTGCTACACTGCTTTCCCTGTGAACCCCACACCATGTGTACTAAACATAATACCCCTCCATACCCTTCTCCCTCCCTCCCCACCCACCCTCCCCCACCCCTCCCCTTTGGTAACCACTAGTCCCTTCTTGGAGTCTCAGAGTCTGCTGTTATTTTCTTCCTTCAGTTTTGCTTCGTTATTATACTCCACAAATGATGGAAATCATTTGACACTTGTCTTTCTCCACCTGGCTTATTTCACTGAGCATATCCTCCAGCTCCATCCATGTTGTTGCAAATGGTAGGATTTTTCTTATGGCTGAATAGTATTCCATTGTGTATATGTACATCTTCTTTATCCATTTACCTACTGATGAACACTTAGGTTGCTTCCATATCTTGGCTATTGTAAATAGTGCTGAGATAAACATAGGGGTGCATATGTCTTTTTGAATCTGAGAAGTTGTATTCTTTGGGGAAATTCCAAGAAGGATTCCCGGGTCTAATGGTATTTCTATTTTTAGTTTTTTGAGGAACCTCCATATTGCTTTCCACAATGGTTAAACTAGCTTACCTTCCCACCAGCAGTGTAGGAGGATTCCCCTTTCTCCACAACCTTGCTAACATTTGTTGTTGTCTGTCTTTTCGATATTGGCCATCCTTACTGGTGTGAGGTGATATCTCATTGTGGTTTTAATTTGCATTTCCCTGATGATTAGTGATGTGGAGCATCTTTTCATGTCTGTTGGCCATCTGAATTTCTTCTTTGGAGAACTGTCTCTCCATATCCTCTGCCCATTTTTTAATCAGGTTATTTGCTTTTGGTGCGTTGGGGCGTGTGAGTTCTTTATATATTTTGGGTGTTAACCCCTTGTCGGATATGTCATTTACAAATATATTCTCTCATACTGTAGGATGCCTTTTTGTTCTGTTGATGGTGTCCTTCTGAACATTTCTATATCCAGTTAAATACCACGTATTAGTCTATTCCACTTGCAGATTCAGAAAATTTCCTAGTAAGATTCAGATTATTTCCTAGTAAGTTACTTGATCATAAGCTCCAGGAAGAGAACCAAAAAAAAACAATGGCTTCCTAACAAAAATGTTAGTATATTACTTCATAGTCTTAGAGTAGGACAGAGGCTGAGATGCCAACTAGATCTGTCTGAGACAGAAGAGCCAATGATTCCACAATGGTGCTCTCTGAGAAAACATTACCTGACAGCATAAAGTATGAGGAGTATTTGAAAAGACTAAAGCTGTGGCAATTATGCAATAGCATAGGATGGAAGAAAAAAAACAAGAAAAACTTCAAATAGACTACAGGTTGGTATAGGAAAGGAAATGTAATCACAGTTAAAGACTTGGCTCAGCAGACAATATTTTTGAGTCATAGCAATGTTCATGTCAGTGGACCATTTAGAAAGTAACATACTATGTAGGAAAGATAAAAGCAGAGAAAGTTCTTATGAAATAACTATCTTCACATCATGAGAAAGGAAACTGATTCATCAAAAAATAGCAGTATTTCTCATGCTTATGGATAGGAAGAATTAATATTAACAAAATGGCTATCCTGCTTAAAGCAATCTACAGATTCAATGCAATCCCTATCAAAATTCCAACAGCATCCTTCAACGAACCAGAATAGTTCTAAAATTCATATGGAACCACAGGAGACCCCAAATAGCCCAAGCAATCCTGACAAGGAAGAATAAAGCTGGGGGGATTACATTCCCCAACTTCAAGTTCTACTACAAAGTCACAGTAATCAAAACAATTTGGTGCTGGCACAAGAACAGACTCTATAGAGAGTCCTGCTATAAATCCAAACATATACGGCCAATTAAGACACAATAAAGGAGCCTAGATAAACAATGGGGAAATGACAGCCTCTTCAACAGATGGTGTTGGCAAAACTGGACAGCTACAAGCTCTGAGAAGATGAAAGATGGTGGTGTGAAAGGTGAGACAGAAATCTCCTCCCAAAACCACATATAATATGAAAATATAGCAAAAACATCAAATCCTGAAAGAGCAACAGGAAAGAAGGCTGTGGCAGACTGTCCACACCTGGGGAAACCAGCAGACCTCAAGGAAAAGGGTAAAGTACCAAAGCTGTGATCTGGCAGGACCCAAGCACTTCCCCCACCCCAGCTCACCAGAAGGAAGAGAAACTGAGTGGGGAGAGGGTGGAGGCTTATTACTGCTGAACACCCAGCCCTGGAGATCGACTCTGGGAGCACAAACCTTACATTACATGGTGCTCTGGAGATCAGTGGGGTTGGAAAGCTAAGACAGGTGGAATACTTGGAGAGACTGAGATTCCAGCTGCTTGTGGAAAACAGATCCACATTCAGCCACTCTGGGACAAAAGAAAGGCAGGCAGTCTGAGAGACTTCCTTATAAAGAGAGGATTGCACAGAGTTTGCTGCTCAGGAGAAAGGACATATGGACAAACTGTCTGGGTGCACTCTATCCAGCAGGTTGGGAAAGTTCAGGAGCTTCAGGCACTCCATCACCCTGGCTAGCTATGCAGCTCTGAGGCCCCCCACAGCAATACACAGCCTGCTGTGCCTTTCTCCCGGCCGGCACCAGCTTGCAAACTGGATGCCCATCATCACACCAGGCTAGCGAGATGGCGGCTCCACCTACGGCAGCTAAAAGTGCAAACCATAGAGGCTTCTTCCAGCATGCTCGGCCCACTAGCCCTCGCAGTGGAGACAGGCACTCTAGCTGGGAAGCAGAAAAGACCTCTTTCCTCCCGACAGGCACCAGCGCCGCTCCTCTGTGACCCCAACCATTGCTCCAGGGGCTGAGTAGCTCTAGAGTAGAGCTTCTGCACACTAGAGGGCACCACCTACAAATATGAAATGTCAAAGGAAACTGGTTCAAACAAAAATCCCACAAACACCAGAAAGAGGGCCACATGAAACTGAATTCATCTTCCTGAAAGATTTCAAAATAAAAATCATAAACATGCTCATGGAGGTACAGAAAAATATTCAAGAACTCAGGGAAGAAATCAGCGGATACAAATGTTGAAGAAATCAGTATCTGAAATGAAAAAACATACAATGAAAGGATTTAAAAGCAGATTAGATGAAGTAGAGAAGATGGTAAATGAAATATAAATTAAAGACGAATATAAAGGAGCTGAGGCAGAGAGAAAAAAGGATCTCTAGAAATGAAAGAATATTTAGAGAACTGTTACCAATCCAAATGGAAAAATATTTGCATTACAGAGGCACCAGAAGAAGAGAGAGAAAAAGGGAAAGTGTCTTTGAGGAGGTACTTGCTGAGAACTTCCCCAATATGGGGAAAGAGTCTTTCAGGCCATGGAGGTGCACAGACCTCCCAAAACAAGGGACACAAGGAAGACAACACCAAGACATATTATAATTAAAATGGCAAAGATAAAGGATAAGGACAGACTATTAAAAGCAGCCACAGAGAAAAAAGATCACATACAAAGGAAAACCCATCAGACTTCTCAACAGAAACCTTACAGGTCAGAAAGGAGTGGGATGATATATTTAATGCAATGAAGCAGAAGGGCCTCAAACCAAGAATACTCTACCCAGTGAAGGAGGGATTAAACAATTTTCAGATGAGCAAAAGCTGAATTTACCTCTTACAAACCATCTCTACAGTGTAATTTGGAGGGACTGCTATACAGGGAAGTGCTTCTAAGGCTAAATAGCTGTCACGAGAGGAAATAAAACCACAGTAAAAAAAACAGACAAATTAATTACTAAGCAGATGCAGAATCAAATCAACCACCCCCAAAAAGTCAGGGATAGACAAAGAGTACAGAATATGATACTAATATATAAAGAATGGAGAAGGAAGAAAAAGGAGGGAAAAAAAACCCTTTAGACTGTGTTTTTAATAGCATACTAAGTGAGTTAGACTGTTAGATAGTAAGGAAGTTAACCTTGAACCTTTGGCAACCACGAATCGAAAGCCTGCAATGGCAATAAGTACATACCTATTGATAATCACCCTGAACATAAATGGACTGAATGCACCAATCAAATGACAGTCACTGAATGGATAAAAAAACATGGCCCATTTATATGCTGCCTTCAAGAGACTCACTTTACACCCAAAGACATATGCAGACTAAAAGTGAAGGGATGGAAAAAGATATTTCATGCAACTAATAGGAAGAAAAAAAAAGCAGGAGTTGCAGTACTTGTATCAGACAAAATAGACTTCAAAATAAAGTAAATAACAAGAGACAATGAAGGACATTGCATAATGAGGTCAGTCCAACAAGAGGATATACCCCTTATGAATATCTATGCACCCAACATAGGAGCACCTACATAAGTGAAACAAATACTAACAGAATTAAAAGGGGAAATAGAATGCAATGCATTCATTTTAGGAGACTTCAACACACCACTCATTCCAAAGGAGAGATCAACCAGACAGAAAGTAAGGAGCCAGAGGCACTGAACAATATATTAGAACAGGTGGACCTCACAGACATCTACAGAACGCTTCACCCAAAAGCAGCAGGATACACATTATTATTCTCAAGTGCACATGGAACATTTTCAAGACTAGATCATATAGTAGGCCACAAAAAGAGCTTCAGTAAATTTAGAAAGACTGAAATTGTACCAACCAGCTTCTCAGACCACAAAGGTATGAAACTGGAAATAAATTACGCAAACATAACAAAAAAGCCCCAAAACACATGGAAGCTTAACAACATGCTCCTAAATAATCAATGGATCAATGACCAAATGAAAAGAGATCAAGCAATATATGGAGACAAATGACAATAACTCAACACTGCAAAATCTGAGGGACTCAGTGAAGGCCATGCTAAGAGGGAAGTATATTGCAATACAAGCTTACTTCAGGAAAGAACAATCCTATATGAAAAGCCCAAACTCAGTACAAGGGACATAAGAAAGATCAGAGCAGAAATAAATAAAATCGAGAAGAATAAAACAATAGAATCAATGAAAGCAGGAGCTGGTTTTTTAAGAAAATAAACAAAATAGATAAACCCCTAGCCACACTTATCAAGAAAAAAAAGAAGTCTACACACAGAGAGAATCAGAAATACAACAAATTACTAGACACTACTATGAAAACTTATATGCTAACAAACTGGATAACCTAGAAGAAATGGACAACTTTCTAGAAAAATGCAATCTTCCAAGGCTGACCCAGGAAGAAACAGGAAATCTGAATAGCCCAATTACCAGCAATGAAATTGAATTGGTAATCAAAAACTACCTAAGAACAAAACCCCTGGACCAGATGGTTTCACTGCTGAATTTTATCAAACATTTAGTGAAGACTTAATACCCATTCTCCTTAAAGTTTTCCAAAAAGAAAAGGAGGGAATACTTCCAAACTCATTCTATGAAGCCAGCATCACTCTTATCAAAACCAAGGATACCATAAAAAAAGAAAATTACAGACCAATATCCCTGATGAACACAGATGCAAAAATACTCAACAAAATATTAGCAAACTGAATTCAGAATTACATTAAAAAGAACATCCATCATGATCAAGTAGGATTTACTCTAGGGATGCAAGGATGGTACAATATTTGAAAATCCATCAACATCATACACCATATAAACAAAAAGACAAAAACCACACAATCATCTCCACAGATGCTGAAAAAGCATTCAACAAAATTCAACATCCATTCATGATAAAAACTCTCAACACAATGGGTATAAGAGGCAAGTACCTCAACATAATAAAGGCCATATATGACAAACCCACAGACAACATCATACTTAACAGCGAGAAGCTAAAAGCTTTTCCTCTAAGGCTGGGAAGAAGACAAGGATGCCCACTCTCCCCACTGTTATTCAACATAGTTGTGGAAGTCCTAGCCATGGCAATCAGACAAAACAAATAAGAGGCATCCAGATTAGTAAGGAAGAAGTTAAACAGTCACTGTTTGAAGATGGCATGATATTGTACATAAAAACCCCAAAGAATTCACCCCAAAACTACTAGAATAACTGAATTCAGCAAAGTTGCAGGATACAAAATTAATACACAGAAATCTGTTGCATTCCTATGCACTAATGATGAACTAGCAGAAAGAAATCAGGAAAACAATTCCATTCACAATTGCATTAAAAAGAATAAAATACCTAGGAACAAACTTAACCAAAGAAGTGAAAGACCTATACCCTGAAAACTACAAAGACACCCATGAGAGAAATTAAAGATACCAATAAATGGAAATACATCTCATGGTCATGGATAGTATGAATTAACATTGTCAAAATGGCCATCCTTCCTAAAGCAATCTACAGATTCAATGCAATCCCTATCAAAATACCAATGACATTCTTCCACGAACTAGAGCAAATAGTTCTAAATTTCATATGGAACCACAAAAGACCCCAAATAGCCAAAGCAATCCTGAGATGGAAGAATGAAGCTTCAGGGCTTATGCTCCCCGACTTCAAGCTCTACTACAAAGCCACAGTAATCAAGACAATTTGGTACTGGCACAAGAACAGACCCACAGATCAATGGAACAGACTAGAAAGCCCAGATATAAACCCAAGCATATATGGTCAATTAATATACAATAAAGGAGTCATGAATATACAATGGGGGAAATGACAGCCTCTTCAACAACTGGTGTTGGCAAAACTGGACAGCTACATGCAAGAGAATGAAACTGGATTGTCTAACCCCTTACACCAAAGTGGATCGAACAGCTGACTGTAAATCATTAACCATAAAACTGTTAGAAGAAAACATAGGCAAAAATCTCTTTAAAATGAAGATGAGCAACTTTTTCCTGAACACATCTCCTTGGGCAAGGGAAACAAAAGCAAAAATGAACAAATGGGACTACATCAAACTGAAAAGCTTCTGTACAGCAAAGGACACCATCAGAACAAAAAGGTATCCTACAGCATGGGAGAATATATTCGTAAATGACGTATCTGATAAAGGGTTAACATCTAAAATATATAAGAACTCACACACCTCAACACCCAAAAAGCAAGTAACCCTATTAAAGAATGGGTGGATATGAACAGACAATTCTCCAAAGAAATTCAGATGGCCAACAGGCACATGAAAAGATGCTCCACATCACTAATCATCAGGGACATGCAAATTATAACCACAATGAGCTATCACTTCACACCAGTTAGGATGGCCAACATACAAAAGACAAGCAACAACAAATGTTGATGAGAGGGTGGAGAAAGGGGAAACCTCCTACACTGCTGGTGGTAATGTAAATTAGTGCAACCATTGTGGAAAGCAATATGGAGGTTCCTCAAAAAACTAAAAATAGAAATACCATTTGACCTAGGAATTCCACTCCTAGGAATTTACTTGAAAAAGACATATGCTCCCCTATGTTTATCATAGCACTATTTACAATAGCCACAACATGGAAGAAAATTAAGTGTCCATCAATAGATGAATGGATTAAGAGATGCGGAACATATACACAATGGAATATTATTCAGTCATAAGAACACAATTCGTACCATTTGTAACATGGATGGAACTAGAGAGTATTATGCTCAGTGAAATAAGCCAGGCAGAGAAAGACAAGTACCAAATGATTTCACTCATTTGTGGAGTGTAACAGCAAAACTGAAGAAACAAAACAACAGTAGACTCACAGACTCCAAGAAGGGACTAGAGATTACCAAAGGGAATTGCATCAGGAGGGAGGGAGAAGGGAATTCAGGGGCATTATGATTAGCACACATAATTAAGGGGGGTCACAGGGAAGGCAGTATAGCACAGAGAAAACAAGTAGTGACTCTATAGCATCTTACTATGCTGACGGATAGTGACTGTGGTGCTGTGTGTGTGTGCGTGGGACTTGATAATATTGGTGAATGCAATAGTCACAATGTTGCTCATGTGAAATCTGATTGTATATCAATGATGACACCTTAATAAAAAGTATATATGTATAAAAAAAAGCACTATTATTTGGCACATAAGATTAATTAACATGACTAAAAAGGTATTACCTCTAGGTGGCAAAACTAGAAATAGGACAGGGGCTTGGGGGCATATTAACTTTTTTGAAAGCAGTTATATTTTACACCATGGTAATTTTTTCCAATTAATGAGAAGAAAAACTTATATAATTTTTGCTTATTCTATTTATTATTTCCAGATACCTCTGTCAAATAAAGCTATCCACATAATTCATGTATGCTTAAAGTTTACTTGCGGTAAAACGGGATTTAAATATTCTTTTAATAATAGAGTTAAATTTCCATTAGAGTCTGAATAGTGAATTTAGAGGTTTTAATCATACAAAGCAATCTTTACAAGTTAGTATTTAAGCAGCTTATGTTTTTTGAAGCTGTTCAAAGCCCTTTATGCTAATTTTCATCACTTAATCTTCAAAATAACCCTATGAGGTAGGTCCTACTATTATACCATTCTATACATGAGAAAACTGAGGTTCACAGCCTCTGTAACGTGCCCAAAATTCAAGTTAATCCAGGAACTGGAACTCAGGCATCCCGATGCAAAGATCATAGTCTAACATCCACCCAAAGAACTCAACTCCTGAGTTTTCACTGCCAGGTTTCATGTTTCTTCTTTTTAACTAAGAAAATTGCATTTTCTATTTGTTTGCTTTACCAAGGCTTATGTGAACACTGATAGGATGGATATAAAATGCTATATAAGAATTAGCAGCAACAAGATGGAATGTTAAAAAGCAATGTGAATGAGATGGCATCATGGATCAGCCCACCACAGTCCCACCATAGCAGACGACTGCATTTAAATTTGAAGGCACCAATTAAGTCATTATGGCAGATTTATTTAGACCCAATGAAATCTGCTTAACAAAACCACTCTGTGTATAGTTTACTGCTTCAGTATTCTTTGGATTAAGATGTCATGGAAGGACTGAATAGAAACATGTGAAATCATTTGTTCATTTATTTATGAATATGTTGTCAAATTCAGTTTTCTATACACTATGGTGTTTATTCCATTTTTTGTACTATTAGATATACATATTTAAAAAAATATTTAACTTATTTTTATGAAGAAATTAAATATTTTCTGAAAAAGAATCACTTTATTATTGTTCTCTAGTAACAGACCCTGAAACAAGCCTCATCCAACTTGGCTAATTTAAATACCTTGCTGCACAGCAATCTGTCTAAAGACCTAGTTCACACAATTCTAGTCTACAGAACACTGTTTACCCTGTTACAGTTACATATAGTTAAAGAACATTTTTGTAAATAAACATGTTTCTCTTTTGATGTGATACAGAACAAGTTTTTCACACTTCCCAGCAATCACCCAAATGTACTAAAAAATGTATCCTCCTTTAAAAGGCACACACATTTACAGGTTCAAATCTTTATTGTTTTAAAATTCTACATGTCTTTGACAATACAATATTTTGTTATTTAAATGACCTCTAAATGGTTAATGTACATGAATATTGTTTTCCAAAACTGAACCACAAATTACGGCTTCATCAGTATGATTACTCTAAACAGAATCATAAGGATACTGGGAAGGTTTGAGTGTTGGCTTTGAAACTGCCAGCAGCACTCATCTAGGACCCAGGCGGCCAATCTCCTCAAAGTGCTTTTGAAGACTGCGGATTATGGCTGACCTTAAAATCAGTCAATCAAAGTAGAGTTCTTTTTTGTTTTGAAACATCAAAGGGCATTTAAAAAAATTAATCAAACAATTTACTTTAGTAATCTACAGAGGCAAACTCAAAATTATGATTATCTGCATGCAGTAACACTCCTCTTTAAATAGTTTTGAAGAATTCATACATTTTATAAAGAATGTGTTAAAGAGTGCAAGTTTTCTGATACTGATTTCACAAAAGGACAAATGCTGGTAATAATAACTAACATTTAATATCTAAGTTCAAGCTAATGTATATGTAACAGGCAATTAACATGGCTAATCATGAGCCACAATGTACAGAGTATGCCCTTTGAGAAAATTAACTAGTTTGGTCCGTATTTCTAGAGTTTTTTGGGTATAAAAAAAAATTTTTTTTAATTCAGCCAAGGATTTTGATAAATTCATTTTTCCTAAAATGTAGCCAGTTAAAAAGTAAATGATATACACCAATGAAGTATACTGTCACGATAACTTTGTATATAAAGATGGCCTGCTGTTTTGGAGTGATGAATAAGCTCTGTAGGACAAATCAGAAACATGTCACAGAAGACACTGATTTCTTCCTTAAGTTACACTTTCTTATTCCATGACACAGCTTTCACTCTGTAAAACTTTGTCCCCAAAGGAACTTTAAATCTGTTCTGTGCCTAAGAAGGAAAGAAGAAAGGGAGTTACTTAAATTATAAAACCAAATTACATAGGTACCGTCCTACCCTATAACTCAATGGTAGGGCATTGGAGTGAGGGGTGTGTCTATCAAACTATACAAGGTCCACCCCTCACCAGGTAAGAATATATCACACACCATTACTGATAGATCACACACCACTATTACTGATAGAAGAAAGAGTTGGTAGATCATTGCTAAAGAATATGGCATAAACTGAGCCATATGTCAATTCTTTAAATACCAAGAAACCTCAATTCCACAAGTTCTATTAGTGTTTCAGAGCAGAGGGGGCCAAAATTACTGAGTTAGGAAGAATGCTCACTAGATTTCACTGATCCCACAGCACTAACACTGCTGACATTACAGTTAAGTGCACTTCTAGCCATCTAGTATTTTATGCTCTTCAATGGCAGTAGTGTATGAAAATTAAACATCAACTTTACCTACAGAAAGCTTCACTGTGGACCACCAGTTATGCTGTGGTCTTTTTCTGCACATGAAAACACCAATAAACTAAGACACAGAACAGAAACATAGTGGCTTCCTTGTACAGGTTGATGGCATGTTGGCATCTATTACTCCACTACTACAACAATACCACCTGAAGATAAATAATGTAAATACTTATAAACCTGCTGGTTCAAAATCACACTCATTAAATTTAAGGTCTACATCAAGTGAGCGCAAAGGCCAAGGACAGCACTATTAATGATTTCCACATAAAGTAGGATGAGAATCTTTGAATTCCTAGGTTTTTATCAGATGAGGCAGCTCTTACCTTTTTGGCTTGACAATATTCCTTTTCCATTACTTTTCCAAGTACCCAGGGTCTTCTAGATGTACCTGAAGCTATTGGATCAAATTGTTTTTGAAAGTACTGTTAACAATAACTCATGAAAAACATAACTGCCAGAATCAAAACAGACTAAGTTCCCAAGAGTTAAGCAATGTGTAAGACTTTCAAAACTGCTGAAATCCCTGAAAAGCTAACGATTTCTAAAACAAAACTGATTTACTTTCCACCATAATTTGGGCTTTATTTGCTCACCAACTATAGATAAGCCAAATCACAGAACTCAAGTTCAAAAATACAAGTAATCCAAGTACAAATCACGACCAAATAAATACAGGAATTCTAAATAAGCTCAACAGTGCCATCTACCGAAAGTGTTAAAGATGACCCTTTCCATTTCTGAATGCAGACAAAGGTATGATTATGTTTATTTTCTAGGTTCAGAGAAAAGCACTGCTTTGTGAGGGGGGGTGCTTTTAACACCAGTGCTCAAGAGTAGGGACGGCACCTTCCTCACCTGTCCTCCACAACACCCCTATGGCATGTGAACACAATCAGTGCCCAATAAATAACAAATGAAGAACCAAAGAGAGCTTAGAAGGATAGTACTCGTGTGAATGAGAAATGGAAGATGTTGGAGGACAGGGTGAAATGAAAAGCTAGTCCTTACAGAGCTGAAGTGTGACAAGCTAATAAGTGATGAATACTCATTCCCATTTAAAATTCATCAAAAGAGAGGTTATAAAAGTTGATGTAAGAAGTATTCAGTCAGTAAATTACCTGGTTTAACCTAAAGCCCTTGACATTCCTGAGAAGGCAAACCTGATTTTTAGCCCATAAATATAATTTGGCAAGATATAAATGAAAGCTGTCCTGAATAAACCATTAGAAATGAACCTATGTACATATTACCATGTGAAAGATAAAAGCCCCTGGAGTAAAGGATGTGGAAAACAACCCTGAAGAGTGACAGAGCACTCGGCAGGTAATTCATAATTTCTGAAAAGTTGTCTCCTAAAACTAATGCTTTTATTTTATGTCTGAGAGGCAGTGAGTCCCACTGTCACACTCTGGTAACCAATATCCCTGGGGCAACAACACAGGGGGACAGCACTGCCCCAGTGGGCACCTTCTCTTCTGTAGTCCTCAAAAACAAACAAAAAATAGGGTGTGTGTGTATATAGATATGCATAGTAAAGTAAGATTTTAAATAAACACTTTTCTGCGAAACTTGTGAGAGCCTTTAAAACGGTAAAGTGCATTAAAATCTCTGTGTAACAGTGTTTCTTAAACACTAAACTCTTCCTATTCTTAGGAAATGAATGCTGAAATATTTAAAGATAAAGGGCCATGGCAGAACTTAGCCTCATATGGTTCTGGAAACAAAAATGTGCTCATGTTTGTATTTATTTGTTTGTATATACACAAGTAGAGATAATGCAAATGGAGCAAAAAGTTAATAGATGAACCTGAGTAAAGGTATATGGGGTTTTTTTGGTAATGAACTTAGGCAACATTTTGGTAAATTTAAAAATCATCTTGAAATAAAGTTTAAACAAATGAAAAACAAAAAAGCCTGTAAAAAAAAAAAATGAAGGGTATCAAGTTGTTTTCAATGTACAAAGCCAGTAAATTTTAAGTTTATCTTTTCATTTTTCATGGGAACATGGCAAGCATATGCATGTATGGACATTCTTTATAATCTACCACCAACAGCCACAATGGATGGGTCACATGACATTGGCCTAGTTCAGGAATTGGTATTGTTCTATGTTGGTAAGTCATGCCAAATAGGAGTATCAATGCAAATGGACATTATTCTTGTTTTCTAGTAACTCTATTTAGGCTACCTATCCCAGCTATCTATTCTGTTCTTCTGAATTCATTAAGATCAAAGTAATAGATAACAAACACTATAGTATACTTTAACAAAGCTTAAAGCCTTTTTAAAAAAAATTAAAGTATCGACAAGTTTAAAGAAAAACTAAGTAGGAAATACAGGATGATAAATAGGATAGAAAAGATGCTTTATAATTTAAGAGAATTTTTGGGGGGAGACCAGAGGAAATACAACTTAAACATGTTGTATTTATATGAGAACTTTGACAATATAATTCTGCTGTTGTTGGGGTAGGAGATATCTGATCCAGTCACAGAGCTGTACTCTTGAGTTTTGAAGTATTAACAGAATCCAGGAAAATAACCTGAACAATGCACATATGGCTTAAGGAGAGCTCCCTCTTGGTGAGTTAACTGATATAATTAGACAACAAGGGAGAAAAATGTTTAATCTGTTCTCTCTACTCCAGGTTTACTATTTTAGTTATGGATGTGACACTTACCACGCTCGCCTGGTTTGAGATCCAGGGCAGGCAGAGACTCTGAATGCAGGAAATACAAGGTTGGACTGACAGTAAATAATACATAATTGTCGTGGCGTTCGTCTAGGATGATGAGTACCAAATCTCCCACCTGAAAACTGGATTAAAGGAATGTAATTTTATTGACCTAAAAGAGTTACTATCACCCTATTTTGAAAACTTTAATAAGTAAATATTATTCAGTGGTTAACTATATGTTCAAATATCAATGTAATATTAACTTTCAGTTAATGAAGTGTATTTTTTAATTCTACCCAGCTTCTAATGGGAGTGCATGTCATACACAGTAGATATTCAAAAGACGTTGCCAGAGACTGTCAAAGACCATAAGTTTTTAAAACTCAATTTCCAATAATATCTACTGTTTAAAAACAAAACAAAATAAACAGGCTTAGATAGGGGAGGAAAAAAACACCCTTTGTAGTTCATCTAGTCATAGCAAGAATATTCAACCTAATCTTTCATTTTACAATAAGAAATTTAAAGTCAGAGGGAGTGAACTTAGTCACAGTGACAAAGAAGAACTATATATATATACTATTTCTCCAGTCTCAGAGTACAGGACTCTTCAAATTCAAAGAGAAACCAATTGAGCTGGGTTCACATACTTAAGTAGGTTTTAAAAAAGTCAATGGAAAGTACAGGTTTAGGGTGAAGGCCTAAAAGAAGAGAGTAAGGAAGGAAAGAAGTTGGTACAACTTGCCTACAATGCTGTAAGTGATTTCTGTCTTTTCCATCTTTATTAGAAATGTGGTCCAAAATATCAACAGACCTTAACAGGTAATCTTGATTTCTTGTTGTCAGGATAATTTAGTAGGTCTGGCACCTGATAAATCATCAAAATCCCTGGGGAAGCTTTTCAAAGATAACAATTATTTATTCACTAATTGTTTATCCTACAAATACTTGTTGCCTACTTGACAAGAAGTGGTAGGCACTGCTTTCCCTCAATACCAGAAAGACAGTATCATAAAAAGGTAGGTGGAGCCTCTCTAAAGGCAGGTTTATTTTAGCTCTTCTCTCTCTAATCTTTGAAAGACCAAACTTATCTGAATCGACATATAGCTGGTAGGTAGAGACAGACACCACCCAGTCCTTTCAAATCAGATAAAAGATAAAGTTCTAAGGGGAAGTTAAAGGTAACTGCAGATACCTGACAACTAGTCTCATCTACAGACATATTAGACAAAATTAATGGTCTTTTAAAAATAGTTTACAGACTTTTGTATCAGTTCTGACTGGCACAGAAGGCTGATAATACTTTTATTATTAAGAGGCCCTCCTTTAAATAACCCATGACAAAAACCAATACACAGGCATACCTCATTTTATTATGCTTGGTTTTATCGCATTTTGCAAATAACGCTTTTTTTTTTTTTTACAAATTAAAAGTCTGTGGTAACCCTGCATCAAGCAAAACTACGGCACCATTTTCTCAACAGCCTTTGCTAGCACCATGTCTCTGTGTCACAGTCTAGTAAATCTTGCAACATTTTAAACTTTTTCATTACTATTATGTTTGGTACGGTGATCTGTGATCAGTGATTATGATTTGCTGAAAGCTCAGATGATGGTTAGCATTTTTCAGCAATTAAGTACTTTTTAATTAAGGTATGTACTTCTTTTTTCTTTTTTAAAGACTTAAAGCTATGGTATACTTAACAGACTAAAGTGTAGTGTAAACATAACTTATATGCACTGGGAAACCAAAAAATTCATTTGACTCACTTTATTGTAGTGGTGTCAAACCAAATCTGTAATATGTCTGCAATCTGCCTTGTATTATATTATGAGGTAACATGGTCCAGAAGACTTATTAAATTACTACACTGATCAATTTAACAGCATACTGTGCATTTGCAACATATCGATAAAGAAAATAAAAATGAGGAAACAGCAACTTAAAGTATAGTCTCTCCAATATAAGATGAAAAAATGATAAATGGTATTTAAAAGAGGTGCCACGAGCTGAAAACTGAACTAAGGCAAAAAAGCTTTAGCAATGCTTATGTGTAAATGATAATTAAAGCTGTAATAGAAATGCCTTCAAATGCAATCCCAATGTTACCAAAATAATTTAGAAAGACCTTGCTGTACAATAAAAAATATTTACTACCAATGAGTACAAAGCAATCAGTTTAATGAACCTGGTGGATCTGAAGGATGATAGCTATTGAAATACATTTTCAGTAACAATTCAGTATGATTCAACTTTTTTCCACAGAAAAAACACAAAATTTAAATAAAATACTTACTCTCTGATAGCTATCTTTTCAGAATGTCTTGAAGATACTGAAGACATGCTCTGAGACATCTAAAAAAATAGTTCATAAAACTTACACAATGAAAACACTACATTATTTATTAGGTCTTTACTGAAAAAGTTTCTTTCAGTGTTACACACATTCATGTCTGTGTCCAGGTTTTAGAAGCCAAAACATATGGTCACTAATATAAATCCTTTCCTTAACAATTATTCAGTGGACAAATTTACCTACATTCTTATTTTCTTAATCAAATTTGGCTGGATTAAAAAATGAATATAGAATGTTTTACTTATAATTACATACTTAAATATAGGGAATGAGAATAACATTCAAGAAGAATGTGAAAATTCTAACACACTGACTTCAAATCTCTCCTTTTGACAAAAGAACAAATAAACCAAAAAAAACTCTTTAGAAAAAATCTTATTCAAAAGTCCAAAATCTAATTAGGAAAAACAAATAAAAACACACTACTACTCTGGTTGAAATGGGTGAGAGAATGAAGTACTGAGAGTTGATAAAATCCCTCTTCTCTCATCTCCAAGGCAACACTGGAGATGCCTTGGCTTAAAACACCATTATTCTGAACAATCACCAAGTAACAGAAGGTGAGACTGCCACCCATTTCCGCTCCTGATATCAGCACAAAGAGATGGGATGGGCTTGTGTTGCCTTAGCTCAGCAGGGGCTACCTGCTTTTCAAACAGGCTTAGATACACTTTTCCTACCATCACATAACACAAGGGAGATGTGGCCCAAGGTCTTGGAGACAGAAAGACGGCAAGGACCCTTAAGCTTCCCAGATAGAGTGGGCCCAATGCAGTCATCCAAATCAAGCGCAGATGAGACGATTTCTCTTTGTTTATTTATTAAGTCTAGTTTTGAGGCTTAGAATTTTTTACACTTCCCTCTGAGCACTATCTGGAACAACGAAGGTGTTAACAAAAGAAAATTGAAAGTGTTTAAAAACAAACTGAGGATGAAAAGAGTAACAACAAATAATAATGAATAGAATGGCCTGAAAGTGCAGAGCAATTTATCAAAATCATCGAAATGGCCCATCTGCTGCCAGTGAAGACAAGCTGGACCATCCATTTTCAGACCATATTCAACTTTAGATTTTTTTTTAAAAAGCTTAAGTTTTTCATATGTTTATTACAAATGAGGGCTTAGATTTTAGGAAACACTATGTGAATACAGTTATAAATCAGTATGAAAGTCTGACTTACACTGAGACACCTCCCTGAGTGGAAGTGAGGTCTTCTTCAGACCTCAAGGGCGAAATTCTTTTATTCATAAACACTTCTCAAGCACCTACTGTGTACCAGTTACTATTTGAGGTGCTTGGAGCAGAGCAATGAAAAAAATTAACTAAAACTCTTGCCAAACTGAGCTTATATTCTACTGGGGATGCTGCATAAAACACAATGTTGAGTGATGTCTGGGATAGGCAACTCTCAAGTCTTCTCGAAAAATGTTTTATTCTACTTAACGAAATAGCTTCAAGATTATTTTGGTGATAAATTAATGATTGACAGTCTAATAATTACAGAATTAATGTGTAGTTCTTGCTGTTCAAGAAAGACGAAGAAAGCATGTTTCCTCTTAACACATTTGATTTTTAAAAAGTTCAATTTTAATCAGCATCTTCAAACTTTCCAAAAGTATTGAACACAGGCCTTAAAACTGTTCCCATTTTCTTGTAAACTGTAATTATTAGAACTTGAAAAATGAAATAACTGCTTTATTAAAGCACTTATAAAAATAACTATACAACGGACCACTTTAACAATTCACAGGTTAGAATAAAGTGAGGTAATTCAGAAGACCACAAAGGATCTCATGCAAGCTGTCAGGTTCAAACACCTTCTTGGGATAAAAAAGACTCATAAAAAGACATGATGCATTAATTATGCATACTTATGAGTGACCATGTTTAATCTTCAAAAGGCTTATGAAGGAAGAGTATAGCCCTAACCTATTTACTGACAAATAAGAATCCTAACTTGATGTATCAAAAACATTTAATTATGGAATTCCTAAGAGATCATTAACATTATTACTAATCTGAAAAGACCGTCAATCTTGTTGACTGCTCTTAAAATCATATTAGTAATTATACTGGTCAGGTCTACAGTCACAGAAGGTAACTCTTAACCTAATGCCATCACCTAAGAACCAATAGTCTTTGATGACAAACATGGCTCAATGAAAGCCATTTACTTAGAAATAAATTAGTCATACACACTTCTGATGGTAGATCTTTATAATGAAATACAATGCAAAAAGTTTTTAAATGTTAAGCTCAACTGGGCAGAAAAAAGCTTACCAGTCTTTGATTTAACCGCTTGTTTTCTTCTTCTTTTAATTGTAATGTCTGCAATGGAGAGAAAGACCCGTGGTTTATCCTTGCATCTCCTCAAATTCAAATATAATGACTGTCAAAATCTTCTTAATCTTCAGATTAATGTTCAGTTCTAGTTGAGAAGTTAGTGGGCATATTCTTTTTTATGGATCCTTTCCAACTGCTCTAATAATTTACTGGCTAAAAAGAGAATTAAAGGGACTAGCGGTTACAAAGGGGAGGGTGAAAGGGATTGAGAGGTATTATGATTGGCACACATGGTGTGGGGGGGAATCATGGGGAAGGCAGTGTAGCACAGAGAAGGCAAATAGTGACTGTGTGACATCTTACTATACCGATGGACAGTGACTGCAGTGGGGTATGGGGGGGCACTCAATAATATGGGTGAATGTAGTGACCACATTGTTTTTCATGTGAAACCTTCATAAGAGTGTATATCAATAATACCTTAATAAAAAAAAAAAGAGAATTAGAACAATTGTAGGTACGTATGCCTCAGCCAAGGGTTCTTAAAGCTTAGTATATAGTAGAATCATTTGTGGAGCTTGTAAACATGCAGTTAAGTATCTGAGATCCTCCAGAAGCCTGTTAGTAGGTCTGGCCTAAGAGGAGGAATCTGCTATAACTTACACCCTGCTGATCCAATTTAGGTTGGATCACACAGTCCCTTAATAATAGAAGAACACACACTACAACACAAAGTTGTACAATTTTGACTTTGGATTCTTGAACAAGCAAGCTTGTAAAAAGCACCTGTTGAAAATTTTAAAATCCTAAGGAACGAAAAGTTGTCTATGAACAAGGTATGTTAAATATGAATCAAAATTACACATTATCTCATAGTACATAAGGAGGAAACCCCTTAGTGCCAATTTTTTCCTGTTCATTTCAATTACTCTCTAATAAAGCCACAACTTTTTGTCAGATTATATTTTTGCTCAATTCTAGAAAATATTTAATACCTTGCTTTTGAAATAAATGTGTAAAATTCATTTGTTTTGCTGAATTCTGAACTATTACTGAATAAAACCATTATTTCATATATTTATTTTATAAAGTCCACCAACCTTTTTCTCTGATACAGACTTAATTTATTGGGAAGATGCGAGAAGTAAGAAGCCTGAGATACTACTACTGATTGACCACTTTGAAAAAAAAAATTACAGGACTTCTCAAAACATTAACACCTAAACAAACAAAAAAATTGAAGAACATCTAATTTATTAACCAAATACAGTATGTTTTAGCATAAGGTTTATTAAACTGCATCCCCAGAGTTAACACATTAAACACTGTATTTCAGGAAAACAATTTACTTACTCGTTCTAACAGCATTATCCTCTGTTTTTCTTCAGAAAGCATATGGATGTTTTCTCTAAGAGAGAATGATTTATTTTAGTTTAAGTCTTTTAAAATTCTGGACTTTATATTTTGGAAACTTAACTATTAACACAGAGCACTTTGAAGGGTTTGTATTATTTTGGGTTCCTTTCATTTCCACATGAATTTTAGAATCAGCTTATTTGGTTCTTCAGAGAAGATATATTTCATCAGTAATTTCTGGTTCACTGTTAAGACAACTGATTTTTAGATACTTGCGCAACCTACTGAACCATTTTATAAGTTCTAATAGATTTTTAGTGGAATCTTTAGGATTCTCTATCTAAAAGATGATGTTTATATAATAGAGATGATTTTACTCCTTCCTTTCCAATCTGGATGGAAGTACATGATTTCTTTTTCTTGCCTAAGTGCCCTTCATAGAACCTCAAATACAATGTTGAGTACCAGTAGCAAGACTGGACTATTCTTGATTACAGTGGGAAAAGCATTCTGGTCTTAATTGTTGATTTTCATATAGATGTCTGCTATTAGGCTGAGTTAATTTTATTCGATTCCTAGTTTCTTCAGTGTTTTTATGAGAGGCTGTTGTATTTTGTCACATGCTTTCTCTGCATCCATTTATATTGATATGGTATATTACATACATTGATTTTTAGACACTGGTTACCTTGTATTCCTGGGATAAACCCAGTTAAGAATCCCTTTTGCACGTCACTGAATTCAGTTTATTAGTGTTTTGTTGAGAATATTTCCATCTATAGTTTTGAGAGAGATATTTTAATGTAGTATAAATGAATTTACTGATGATGTAAGCTTCTAATTTAGCAGAACTGGCATGGGTCCCAAGATAATTTCCAAGAAGCTTAACAGTAATTTTTTTGTTCCTTGTCCAGAAATGAATTTAGAATGGCTGTACTAACACAGTTTCTTATTTTTCTAAAATGAGTTTTGTTCTGTAACTTCAGAAATACAAACAGAAAACTAAGGGGATTTCTAAACAAGGTTGAAACAGGTAGAAAACAGCACATGTAGCCAGCTATCAGGAAAGGACAGAGTCTGCATGACTAGCCCCAAGCTGCTTCTGACTCTTTGTTTTGTTTAGCTCTATTGAGGTTATGGTTGATAAAGAAGTCACACACATTTAATGTATACCATCTTGATGAGTTTGGACATGTGCATAACCGATGACGATACCATCATCACAACCAAGTAACTAAACATACCTGTCAAGTTAAGATACTTCCTTGTGTTCTTAAGAAGAGATTTTCTTTATTGTGATTATTTGATTTTGGTATCAGCGTAACAATGCCCTCAAAGAATGAGGGGGAAAAGCTCTCTTCTATTTTTTTGGAAAAGACTATGAAGAACTGGTGTTAACTATTTATATCTTTGACACATTTATCTTTAATCTGTTAAAAATATTAACTGCCAATCTTTTGCACTCTGTGGTATCTTTGACTGCATTCAAGTTTTAAATTTTGATGTTAACACTTAACAAATTTATAAGTCTTTTCCTTATGCTTCCATACTCCACAGTCGTCTACTTTAAGAAGTTCTATATGTTAAAAACATTTTTAGTCTTGAATAAATCCATAATATCTTTTGGCATGTAATATAAAATATGGGCTACCATCCACCAATGAGTAACCAATTACTACCATGTCCCATTTCTTTTCCCAAACTGATTTAAAATGCTATAAATAGGTTTCCACATATCCAAAGATTTCAAGACTACCAATTCTAGTCATCTATTTGTCTGTGACTTTACAAACGTATACTGAGTTAATGACTAAATATGTAGCTAAGACTGTACTTAACACTCAGCAGGGTAAGCTCCCTCTCACTGATCTTTTTGAAAATGTTCCAAACTATTTTGCACATTTATTTTTCTATATAAATTTTAGTACCCCACATAAAATTTTACCTCACTTATCCTGAAATTTTAACTGGGTATAAATAACTGAATATATAAATCTGATGAGAAAACTGTATTTCCCTCCATCTTTAATGTTGAGGTCTTTTATTATCTTTCATGAAGTTCTAACATTTTCTTCTCAAGAGTACTATGCATTTTTGTTGTTAAATTCACAACAAATTATTTCCTTAAATTTTTATTGGGAGGGGTATTATGTTTAGTACACATGGTGTGAGGGGTCACAGGGAAAACAGTGTAGCACAAAGAAGGCAAATAGTGAATCTGAGGCATCTTACTACACTGATGGACAGTGACTGCAAAGGGGTATGGGTGGGGACTTGATAACATGGGTAAATGTAGTAACCACATTGTTTTTTCATATGAAACCTTCATAAGAGTGTATATCAATAATACCTTAATAAAAAGTTAAAAAAATTTTATTGGGAGTCTAATATTCGAATCTGCTCTTGCTAGTAAATAGGCAAATAGCTCTTTCTTGGACATCATCTATGACCTGTATTTTGATGAGTCCTAACTAGTTGTAATTGTTCGTTAGTTCTTTATGGTTTGAAAGAGACATTATCCTGAAATGATGACAGTGCAGACTTTACTTGACAATTTTTATTATTTATTTTCTTTTTTGAACAGTAATGATGACAGCTGGCATACTTATATTCTTCCTAAATTTATGGAAAATGCTTCTAAATGTTTCAACAGTGAATATGATATTTGCTATAAGGGTCTCACATACACTCTCTCAAACTATGAAAGTTCCCTTCTATTCCTAGTTCGCTCATATGGTTTTGTTTAAAATGCTATTTTTAATGAATTGGCACTGAATTCTGTCAACTGCCATTTCTTTATCTCCTGAGATGATCACATTATTATTCTCATGTGATTGACCAACAGTGAGAGATATTCTTATGTTTTTAACTATTATTATTGCATTCCTGAACTACTCCACTGAGTCATGATGGTTATAGCATCTTAATACTCTACTGTATTTGATATACTCTGTCTTTAGGATTTGCTACATCTGTATTCACAAGTGAAATTAACCTCTATTTTATTCTCAGAAGTTTTTAAAACCATACCTGTGGTTATGGTTCTATTTGTTCCTCAATTTGTACCTTCTTATACTTGATCATTATTTTACCACAGCTCATTTACTTTTATTAATTTCCTTTCTTAATTAATGTACTTGAAATTATATAGCATTCCTAGGGTACCACCTTGATTTTATCTCTTGTTTTTTGGGTTCTTTTGTTTAGTCTTGAATAACTCAATTACCACATTCCCATCTGTACCTATGTATAGATACGAATATGTAGGCATGTAAATTTCCAGATTATAAACTCCCCCTTTTGTTACTAATTTTTAATATTACAGCTTATGTTAGTGATATAGATTATATCAATATTTAGAACTTCTGAGACTTTCTTTGTGCTTTGGCATGTACTTAGTTTTCTTAACTGTTTTTTTGTTGTTTTATTTTTTACTTCATTGTTTCCTGAGATGAGGAAGTTTTCTGTCCTGTGGCTCTAGGAAGTACTCGTTGTAGTTTTAATTCACACACAATTCATCAAAATGTTTTTAAGTACCTACAAGTTAACAAGAAATTGTTATATACATAAAAGTTCCTCTTCTAAAAACTTTTTGCTTTGAATGGCTTATATACTTTTTTCTTGTTACTTGCCTTATATATCTTTTTCAACCACATCACATTAAATGCTCTATATCATTTTTCTTTAGGTGCTTCTTGTATGCAGAATGCAGTTGGATGCTTTTATTTTTTCTGGGAGATTTTGTTGTGACAGGTTGGTTTACCTTTTCATGTGTTTGAATTTCTGTCATTTTGTTTTCTAATTACCATGGTCTCTTTATATGTTTATGCCTCGCCTTTCTGAATTACATTTTGTTTTTTTTCACATATATTCTTAAGCTTTACAACATTCCAAGAACTCGAACCAGTTTCTTAGTCCTTTCTTTTGAACTAAAAAGAAACCTATATACATTTTCACTTTTCAAAAAACTCCTCTGCCTTTCCCATCCAATACGTCCTCACCAAAAAGAATATATTTATTTCTATAGTTAACACCTTTTCCTCCTAGGTAATGGGCCTCAAAGTTTAACACTCCCTATAAAGAAGAACAGCTCAACACTGGTGCAGTGATCCTTATCCTAGTAGCCCATGAAAACTTTGATGCATATATATGAGAACATGCCAAAGTAATTCATATAGACACACAATCAGTAATGTTAAAATACTTCTCATATTTATAGCTTTAAGAATGAAAATGTCACAATTTGCAGATATGTGGGCTGCGGACAGTCAGTAGTGCTCAGCACACATGTAAAGTTCAGGGCTTTTAGCTTACAGAAGTGTACTAGTGCTTAAAGCCCAATTAAGACAGGTGAGGCCAGATGTGCTTACTGGACAGACATCATGCTTGTCTCCATTGCTGAGTCCACTCTTCCCTCCTCTTGTGTTTCCATGGCTGGCCTCTCTGCTCCACTTGCGGGTGCAGGTGCACAAGCTCCACAAAGCTCTGGGGCCATGGCCGTGTATGCTGAAGGAACAAAGCCGCCGCTACGCAACCTACTGACTTCTTCTTCAAGTTTTTTCTTTTCCTCCAGCAAACGAGCTCGACCTTCAGACAGTGACTCTATCAAATCTGAATACCCCCAAGTTGAAATAAGCATTACAGAGTATTTCATGATTTTTTTTTAATTTTAAAAGGGAATGAAAAATATGGTATTACAAATGTTACTAACCTTTATCTCGCTCTTGCTGTTGCATTGTACTTTTCAACTTATCACTAAGATCATTGATTATGGTTTCTTTTCTCATTTTTTCTCTTGTTAAAACAGTGTTAAAATTGGTCTGGAACAACAGAATAACTAAAATTAAGTGCATGCACACAGCAGCCATGACTAAAGGAAATAAACTTGTGTACGTTTTTGTATGTTCCATTTGTATGTGGAGAAGAAAAAGTGTAATTCTCAAATAGTTTATTTTTAAATGAAAATATTATACTGTAATAAATAGTATTTTGTTTCCACATTAAGATGTGTTCCAATTTAATACTCTGAAAATAAATCCTGTTTTCTCATTATTGTCCACATTATTTATTGTTTGAGGAAAAGCATAGCAAATGATTTTTAAATTATGGGGAAAGACAAAAATGCTCCAATGCCTGCCTAGGTCTTGCAGTCCTCTTTCTCCACATCCCAGTGGGTGATCCCGATGAAGGATAAACTCAGTCGTGTCACTGCTTTATTTCCTCTCTAACTGCATCCAGCACCTCAGGTGAGTGCCTGCTCCCTGGCAAGGCATCCCAGTCCTCGTGGTCTGGCCCTCACCTTCCCAGGCTTTATCTTTCACCACTGATCAGTATTAATAAGGGAACCAGCAAGTTCAACAAGATTTTACCATACTCTACCACCAGTACAATATGGATTAAGAATTATAGAAAGAAACTTGAACTGATCAGCATGTAATTCAAAATAACAAAAATCCAGCACTTAGGGGAAAATTTTCAATTATTATCGATGTAGTACTATAAACACTTTCATTTTACAAAAAAAAGTGATCTGAGTTGTTAAGAGGTTAAATGATGTATATGAGATCACCTAGGAGGTAAGAGAACTCAGGCCTCCTAAGGCCTCATCTAGGATTATTTCATTTTTGAAGTGCCTATGTGACATAATGACCATTGAAAAGAAATGCTTTTATTATGAAGAAAATATTAACAAATATTAACAGAGTGAATGTACAAATCATCATCTAAGATATAAGCAACTCTCAGTTACACAAATTACATTTTTTAATTTATGCTTACCTTCTTTAGATCCAAAATAAATGAAATGGCGGTAGGGGAACATACCTGTTGTTCAGCAATCAAAGATATCCGAAAATTTTGCATTTCTTCATTCTTTCTTTTCTCTTGCTCTTCAAGTTGTTCTAGGAACTTAGCTTTTTCTTCCTGAAGCTTTTCTTGAAGTTCAGCAACTAGGCTTGAAGAATCTTCTCTGGCAGACTCAACAGCAAGACTTGAAAATTAAATACAGCATTAAAATTTTCTTCAAAATTACAGAGGTGATCACAAATATACCAAATAAATAATTAGCTAACATCAGAAAGCCTATGTATCTTCTTTAAACCTAACAGGAGCTAATTGTGTTAAGGATATTTCTTTGTAAACCCTCTTTTTATTTACCAAAAAAAGGGAAACATTAATATATATTATACTCTCTTGACACCAACAAAGTTGAATGATGGTATCTGATAAATTCAGGATAACCTGCTTCTACCAGAAAATGGTAATATTTTCAATATAAAAATCAATATATCTCTCAGGAGCTAAGCTCTAAGTTTCAGTTTTGCTGTTATTCCTATAACTGCAATAAACACAGCTACTGAGCAAAAAAAAAAAGAATCACACACCTAAGATTAAATATGTACAAAGTTTTCATATTTTAAATAGGTTTTGGCTCCTTTTGTTAGTTGATGAATAAGCGACACAAAACTAAACCAAAACTTAAATGTTCACACATAACAAATCTACATTTCCCTGAAATAATATTTATGTCCCTTAAAATATGCTAACTACTAAGGGAGTTGCTGACAAAGCGCTAGACAGGACAAGGCAAGGAGGAAAGCATGGACTAGCCAGTAATTAACTTCTGGTACAAAAGTTGATCTTACCATTTTTCACCCAATAAGCCTTTACATGAAAACCGTCCAAGAAGTAGATAATCAATCCCATCGAAAGTGTTAAAATAGGCTCAACCACAGGAAACAGTTGACATGTTAATGAATATTTCCAAACTATTCTAGCAACTAAGCCAACTGATCATTTTATGTGTACATTTACTCAATTTTGGAATCAGGACACATTTTACAATCAACGTGGCTATTCAAACTGTTGTATTTAATTGCTCACCTAATAATAAAACAATCTAGGAGGCGGGCCAAGATGGCGGCATGAGAAGAGCAGCAGAAATCTCCTCCCAAAACCATATATATTTTTGAAAATACAACAAATACAACTATTCCTAAAAGAGAGACCAGAAGACACAGGACAACAGCCAGACTACATCTACACCTGAGAGAACCCAGCGCCTCGCGAAGGAGGTAAGATATAAGCCACGGCCCAGCAGGACCCGAGCACCCCTCACCCCAGCTTGCGGTGAGAGGAGAGGAGTCGGAGCGGGGAGGGAGAGGGAGCCCAGGAATGCTAAACACCCAGCCCTAGCCATCTGCTCCAGAGCGTGGACACACAATGCATGGGGTGCTGGATACTAGGGAAACAGGACAGTAAGACCTGTGAGTGGGTCCCCCGCAGCCGGCGCCTCTGGGACAAAGAAAAGCGAGTGCTTTTTGAAAATCCTAAAGGGACAGGGACCCCACAGCTGGACAGAAGCATCCCAGGACACTTAACCCAGCAGCTGGAATCCCAGGGAACTCCGGGTGCCCTAACCCCCTGGGTGGCAGCGCAGCTCGGAGGCCCCTCACGGCGATAAACAGCTTCCCGCCCGTATCCCCTCTGACGCGGCTCCGCTATATTGGAGCAGCAGCCTGAGGCTAGCCAGACCCACAGCAACCGCAGAGCTCCACAGTGGCCAGGCAAGAGTCAGAGGCCCCATCTGAGTGCAGCTTCCCAGCACAAGCTGCTAGGGGTCGCTGTTCTCCTAGGAGACGAAAGCCACAAACCAGCAAGAAGGGACGTTCTCTCAGCAGACACACGCAGCTCCCCACAACCACCTCTATTGCCATGAAAAGGCAAAAGAATTTGATGCAAACCAGAATAACCCAGACATCCTCCCCTGAGAAGGAATCTGGGGAGATAGACCTAACCAATCTCACTGAAAAAGAATTCAAAATAAAGGTCATAACCATGCTGATGGAGTTGCAGAGAAATATGCAAGAGCTAAGGGATGACGTCCGGAAGGCGATTACAGAAATGGAACAATCTCTGGAAGGATTTATAAGCAGAATGGAGAAGATGCAAGAGGCCATTGATGGAATAGAAACCAGAGAACAGGAACGCATAGAAGCTGACACAGAGAGAGATAAAAGGATCTCCAGGAATGAAACAATATTAAGAGAACTGTGTGACCAATCCAAAAGGAACAATATCTGCATTATAGGAGTACCAGAAGAAAAACAGAGAGAAAAAGGGATAGAAAATGTATTTGAAGAAATAATTGCTGAAAACTTCCCCAAACTAGGGGAGGAAATAATCGATCAGACCATGGAAGTGTACAGAACTCCCAACAGAAAGGACCCAAGGAGGACAACACCAAGACACATAATAATTAAAATGGCAAAGATCAAGGACAAGGACAGAGTTTTAAAGGCAGCTAGAAAGAGGAAAAAGGTCACCTACAAAGGAAAACCCAGCCGGCTATCATCAGACTTCTCAACAGAAACCTTACAGGCCAGAAGAGAATGGCATGATATATTTAATGCAATGAAACAGAAGGGCCTTGAACCAAGAATACTGTATCCAGCACGACTATCATTTAAATATGAAGGAGGGATTCAACAATTCCCAGATAAGCAAAAGTTGAGGGAATTTGCCTCCCACAAACCACCTAAACAGGGTATTTTGGAGGGACTGCTCCAGATGGGAGCACTCCTGAGACTAAACAGATGTCACAAGAGAAAATAAAACCACAGCAAAGAAAGCAGACCAACCAAATACTAACTAAAGGCAAAAAATAAAATCAACCACCCACAAAAGCAGTTAAAGGAAACACAAAAGAGCACAGAATAAAACAACCACCATATAAGGAATGGAGGAGGAGGAATAAGAAGGGAGAGAAATAAAGAATCAACAGACGGTATTTATAATAGCTCAATAAGTGAGTTAAGTTAGACAGTAAGATACTAAAGAAGATAACCTTGAACATTTGGTAACCACGAATCTAAAGCCTGCAATGGCAATAAGTACATATCTTTCAATAATCACCCTAAATGTAAATGGACTGAATGCACCAATCAAAAGACACAGTGTAAGAGAATTGATAAAAAAGGAAAACCCATCTATATGCTGCTTACAAGAGACTCACCTCAAACCCAAAGACATGCACAGACTAAAAGTCAAGGGATGGAAAAAGATATTTCATACAAACAACAGGGAGAAAAAAGCAGGTGTTGCAGTACTAGTATCAGACAAATTAGACTTCAAAACAAAGAAAGTAACAAGAGATAAAGAAGGACATTACATAATGATAAAGGGCTCAGTCCAACAAGAGGATATAACCATTATAAATATATATGCACCCAACATAGGAGCACCAACATACGTGAAACAAATAGTAACAGAATTAAAGGCAGAAATAGAATGCAATGCATTCATTTTAGGAGACTTCAACACACCACTCACTCCAAGGATAGATCCAGCAGACAGAAAATAAGTAAGGACACAGAGGCTCTGAACAACACACTAAAAACACACTAGAACAGATGGACCTAGTAGACATCTACAGAACTCTACAACCAAAAGCAACAGGATACACATTCTTCTCAAGTGCACATGGAACAATTTCCAGAATAGACCACATACTAGGCCACAAAAAGAGCCTCAGTAAATTGCAAATGACTGAAATTCTACCAACCAACTTTTCAGAACACAAAGGTATAAAACTAGAAATAAATTGTACCAAGAAAGCAAAAAGGCTCACAAACACATGGAGGCTTAACAACACGCTTCTAGTCAATGGATCAACCACCAAATTAAAATGGAGATACAGCAATATATGGAAATAAATGACAACAACAACACAAAGCCCCAACTTCTGTGGGACGCAGCGAAAGCAGTCTCAAGGGGAAAGTATATAGCAATCCAGGCATACTTAAAGAAGGAAGAACAATCCCAAATAAATAGTCTAACGTCACAATTATTGAAATTGGAAAAAGAAGAACATATGAGGCCTAAAGTCAACAGAAGGAGGGACATAATAAAGATCAGAGAAGAAATAAATAAAACTAAGAATAAAACAATAGAAAAAAGATTAATGAAAACAAGATCTGGTTCTTTGAGAAAATAAACAAAATAGATAAGCCTCTAGCCAAACTTACTAAGAGAAAAAGAGAATCCATACACATGAACAGAATCAGAAACGAGAAAAAAAATCACGACAGACCCCACAGAAATACACAGAATTATTAGAGAATACTATGAAAACCTAACACTGACAAGCTGGAAAACCTAGAATAAATGGACAACTTCCTAGAAAAATACAACCTTCCAAGACTGACCAAGGAAGAAACACAAAATTTAAACAAACCAATTACGAGCAAAGAAATTGAAGCAGTAATCAAAAAACTACCCAAGAGCAAAACCACCGGGCCAGATGGATTTACCTCAGAATTTTATCAGACATACAGAGAAGACATAATACCCATTCTCCTTAATGTTTTCCAAAAAACAGAAGAGGAGGGAATACTCCCAAACTCATTCTATGAAGCCAACATCACTCTAATACCAAAACCAGGCAAAGAACCCACCAAAAAAGAAAACTACAGACCAATATCCCTGATGAACGTAGATGCAAAAATACTCAACAAAATATTAGCAAACCAAATTCAAAAATACATCAAAAGGATCATACACCATGACCAAGTGGGATTCATCCCAGGGATGCAAGGATGGTACAACATTCGAAAATCCATCAACATCATCCACCACATCAAAAAAAAGAAGGACAAAAACTACATGATCATCTCCATAGATGCTGAAAAAGCATTCGACAAAATTCAACATCCATTCATGATAAAAACTCCCAACAAAATGGATATAGAGGGCAAGTACCTCAACATAATAAAGGTCATATATGATAAACCCACAGCTAACATCATACTGAAGAGAGAGAAGCTGAAAGCTTTTCCTCTGAGCTCAGGAACAAGAAAGGGATGCCCACTTTCCCCACAGTTATTTAACATAGTACTGGAGGTCCTAGCCACGGCAATTAGACAAAACAAAGAAATACAAGGAATCCAGATTGGTAAAGAAGAAGTCAAACTGTCACTATTTGCAGATGACATGATTGTACATAAAAAACCCTAAAGATTCCACTCCAAGACTACTAGAACTGATATTGGAATACAGCAAAGTTGCAGGATACAAAATTAATACACAGAAATCTGTGGCTTTCCTATACACGAACAATGAACCAATAGAAAGAGAAATCAGGAAAACAATTCCATTCACAACTGCATCAAAAAGAATAAAATACCTAGGAATAAACCTAACCAAAGAAGTGAAAGACCTATACCCTGAAAACTATAAGACACTCTTAAGAGAAATTAAAGAGGACACTAATAAATGTCAACTCATCCCATGCTCTTGGCTAGGAAGAATTAATATCATCAAAATGGCCATCCTGCCCAAAGCAATATGCAGATTTGATGCAATCCCTATCAAATTACCAACAGCATTCTTCAACGAACTGGAACAAATAGTTCAAAAATTCATATGGAAACACCAAAGACCCCGAATACCCAAAGCAATCCTGAGAAGGAAGAATAAAGTGGGGTGGATTTCACTTCCCAACTCCAAGCTCTACTACAAAGCCACAGTAATCAAGACAATTAGGTACTGGCACAAGAACAGAGCCACAGACCAGTGGAACAGAATAGAGACTCCAGACTTTAATCCAAAAATATATGGTCAATTACTATACGATAAAGGAGCCATGGACATACAATGGGGAAATGACAGTCTCTTCAACAGATGGTTCTGGCAAAACTGGACAGCTACATGTAAGAGAATGAAACTGGATCACTGTCTAACCCCATACAGAAAAGTAAATTTGAAATGGATCAAAGACCTGAATGTAAGTCATGAAACCATAAAACTCTTAGAAAAAAACATAGGCAAAAATCTCTTGGACATAAACGTGAGTGACTTCTTTATGAACTTATCTCCCCGGGCAAGGCGAACAAAAGCAAAAATGTACAAGTGGGACTATATCAAGCTGAAAAGCTTCTGTACAGCAAAGGACACCATCAATAGAACAAAAAGATACCCTACAGTATGGGAGAATATATTCATAAATGACAGATCCGATAAAGGCTTAACATCCAAAATATATAAAGAGCTCACTCACCTCAACAAACAAAAAGCAAATAACCAATTAAAAAATGGGCAGAGAAGCTGAACAGAGAGTTCTCCAAGGAAGAAATTCAGATGGCCAACAGACATGAAAAGATGCTCCACATTGCTAATCATCAGAGAAATGCAAATAAAAACCACAATGAGATATCACCTCACACCAGTAAGAATGGCTACTATCCAGAAGACAAAAACAAATGTTGGCAAGGTTGTGGAGAAAGGGGAAGCCTCCTACACTGCTGGTGGGAATGTAAATTAGTTCAACCACTATGGAAAGCAGTATGGAGGTTCCTCAAAAAGCTCAAAATAGACATACCATTTGACCCAGGTATTCCACTTTTAGGAATTTACCCTAAGAATGCAGCAGCCCAGTTTGAAAAAGACAGATGCACCCGTATGTTTATCGCAGCACTATTTACAATAGCCAAGAAATGGAAGCAACCTAAGTGGCCACCAGTAGATGAATGGATAAAGAACATGTGGTACATATACACAATGGAATATTATTCAGTCATAAGAAGAAAACAAATCCTACCATTTGCAACAACATGGATGGAGCTAGGGTATTACGGTCAGTGAAATAAGCAAGGTGGAGAAAGACAAATACCAAGTGATTTCACTGATATGTGGAGTATAAGAGCAAAGAAAAACTGAAGGAACAAAACAGCAGCAGAATCACAGAACCCAAGAAAGAACTAATAGTTACCAAAGGGAAAGGGACTGGGGAGGATGGGTGGGAAGGGAGGGATAAGGGTGGGGAAAAAGAAAGGGGGTATTACAATTAGCATGTATAATGCGGGGGGGAGGCACAGGGAGGGCTGTGCAACATACAGAGGAGAAGTAGTGATACTACAACATCTTACTATGCTAATGGACAGTACTGTAATGGGGTTTGTGGGGAGGACTTGTTGAAGAGGGGCCCTAGTAAACATAATGTTCTTCATGTAATTGTAGATTAATTATAACAAAAAAAACAATCACATTAATAATAACTGATAATCATAAAGGAAATTGTGAATTGTGATTCTTTTATTCATACTTATTGATGAAATCTAGTAATCCTGATAAACTTGCTGCCCATTTTCTCCTAAGGTATGGTTTTAATTTGCCAAACATGGAGTATGCAGTCTGAGGTGAAGTCTGAGACTTCTTGCCTTAACTTCCAGAAAGGCTTGAATGGGAAAACCCCTATCCCATAACTCAATTAATCAAAAGACAAGGTAAAGGATTTGTTTTCCATGTTTTCTCCTTTAGAGCTAGAGAAGAGAGGGGTATGTGGAGCCAGCAAAAGACTATTATACCCAATACTTCTAGTAACTGGAAAATCTACACTGAATGCAAACTAGACTATCTTGATGTCTGGACCTTTTCTATCACTGACTATCAAATCTGGGTCTAATAAACAATTACTGTTTATCCTGGATTTTAAAAACTCTTTTGAGATTAAAAAATAGTATTAAAATTACAAAATTCAAATGGTCGCATACTCACCCAGATCCGCATCAACTACCTTTTGGAAGGATGATCATGAACAGTGTAGGAGGTGGATTTCCTGGCACATGCAAACCACACACACACTATTCTTACTCATGTTCTTTCAACACAGGTATATGAGAAAGCCCTTTCCTCTAAATCCTCAAAAAATAATGTATGCTACAGACTTAACTTTCCCAAGTTACAGAGTTACACAGAAGAGTAAGTATCTTATTTTCATTTTACATTCCTTAATCCCAAGCAGACCCTACAGCTATTCCCATATTGGCCATTTGTGTTTCTTCTTTATCTGTTCATATCCTCTGCCCACTTTTCTAATGTATCATTTGCCCTTTCCTTATTGACTCATGGAATCTCTTTGACATTACAGATACAATTAATATTTTACTTGTATCTTGCCAATGTTTCTTCCAGGCAGTTGGTCCTTAAATGGTGCCTCTGGCATATATGTAAAACCATGTGGCAGAAGATGGGAAATGTGCTGGACTGTGTGTCATCAAACAGCATCATTTATTTGTGAAGGTTTCCTCATCCCTTTTTCAAGTGTTTCCTCTGCATGACAGAGAAGCCAAGAACTACAGCATCCAGATCCCCTTCCCAGTAAGGTCTGGGTTCAGGTTTGCCATGAAATCTGCCCACACAAGACCTGGAATACTAAAGAGAGTACATTGTTCTCTAGAAGTGGCTTGGTGCTGGTATCTCAGCAGACCACTGGCAGAAGACTCCAAAGAATTGCAGCTGTCTCCTTAGTAGCCACCTATTCTGGTTTCAGGGGACTGTGAACCTACAGGTTTCCAGGCCTTCAGCCACAACTTCCTTACCCCTCCCCAAACTCAGGGTAAGTTCTAATTCTAATATTAAACTCTTTAATCCTAGAATATTATGAAGAGAATATTATGTTTTCTGACATCAATCCAGACAGATACAAATATGATCACAGAGGGGGAAAAGACCATAAAGATGGGAATCTGCAGTTGATTCTCTCATCTGCTCTGATGTGCAAGCACTAATGACTTCACTGACAGTACAAATTAATTCTGTAGAGCAGGATATTCCATGGCAGGACAGCTGACACCAATAGTTGTCTTGGATCAGGTAGCCATAAGCAGCAACATTTTGGAGATGTCCCAACTGTTCCTCAAAATCCCACCAAACCTCCCATGCCAGAAGCAGAGCCTCTCACCATTATCTGAGGAGATCAGTGTCACCCTGCCTGAAGTTCCCTTCTCACCAAGTTGATCCTTCTCAACAATCTCTCCCACCATTTCATCACTTCCAGAGCTTTCCAACTTTTGAATGTGCATATCCCAGAGGAGTTAAAAATCTATCCAAAGAGGAATTGCATTTGCAAAATCTTCCTTTTATGTTGGCAGGAAATGTAGGAATAGGAACTATGCATGGTAATGGATCCAACGGGAGTTAGAATGGGAAGAAAAAACATAATGCTGAATCAGGTCAAAATTATTTGTATGGATATAACAACCAGAGATTCTAGATTTAATGTTAGCTTTTAACAGTTTGCTAGGTTAACTGCCTAAAATCTTGACCTAATGGCCAACAGTAAATGTAAGCAAAATACCAAAGGAGATACTCTGGTAGACCACAGGTAGGCAAACAATGGTCTACAGGCCAGATACAACCTGCTACCTGTTTGTATAATTAAAGTTTTATTGGAACACAGCCACACCCATCATTTATACTGTCTTACTCCTCTCTTCTATAATAGTAAAATTAGTGGCTTGGATAGAGACCATCTGGCCCACAAAGTTTAAAATATTTACAATGTGCCACTTCACAGGAAGTTTGCCAATGACTCTCTATACAAATGATGCTCAAAGTGTGATCCACAGAACCCTAGAATACTTCCAGGGGATCAGTAAGGTTTTAACTATTTTCATGTAATAAGAGGATGATTTTTGCTTTTTATAAGTCTTTTACAATCATTGACATTTGTACAAATGATAAAACTGCTGATACCTTGACATAAATTAAAGACAAGAGCACCAAACTATATTTTTAGTCACTGTATCCATTACTTCAAGTCATTCTAAGTAAAAAAGGCAGGTTTTTACTTTGGACTATCTCTGGTGTAGTAAAAACTATTACTATTACTTAATCCCGACCACTGAATAGACATCTTTTTAGGTTCCTTGATGAAATGAGAATACATATAAAGTACTAATGCCACTTAAAAAGTATGTTTATCTCCTGGGAAAGCTTTGGTTGTATGCTGAACTAGCTACTTTTCTCATGGCACACTCTTCTGGTTGAAAAATGACAATGCCTAATTCTTTAAATTTGGGTTTTCAACATTTTCTCAAAAATGATCAACGTGAACCTGTTATGTCAATAAACTTACACAGTTTGCTACCAATGATAAAATGTGATTCTTTAAAAGGATATTAAATTGTTAGAAAATTTATATCTGCCACTATGAGCTGGAGAGTTTCCTGGTACCTAAGAGCTTTTTTATAGAACAGGTAAGTGTTATTCACAAATGTGCTTTTTTGTGTGTGTGTGTTAAGAAAATGTGTCAACATCTGCAAATCTGCCTAACTCAGCGAACCAGTATTTTCCAAATGATTAATTCCTTGTGCTACAAAGTCATGTATGGGTAAAATACTCAAAATGCAAGATAGATAGTTCAGTAGATATTAGCATAAAGAATTTGAAAAAAAGTCTATTGACAGTTTCATATTCCATAGTTAAACTATTAAAAAATTATCATTTGTTGGATTTTGTCTCAAGGAAAAATATCTGTAATTATCTAAAAAACCTATTTTAATATTCCTCTCTATTCCAATTAAATTAAAAGGCTGGATTTTCATCATATACTTTAAATAAAAAAATACTACAATAGATTGGATGCAGAAACAGACATGAGAATCCATTAAGCTGAACATTAAAGGTCTGCAAATATATATATTAAAAAAAGCTACTCTTCTAATTTTTATTTTAGAAAATAGTTCTCTTTAGAAAACTTATTTATGCTAACATGCAGTATGCTTACTATTTTAAAATAACTAAATATCTTTCAAATTTGTTTAATTTAAAATACAGATAATATTGAGAGTTATAATCCATAGAAACAAAACCACTTTGGGGTCCTCAAAAATTTTTGAGTGTGTAAAGGGTACTGAGACCAAAGTTAAAGGACCATTTGCTCTTGATTTTACCTAAAGAGTGGTAACACACACAGTCTCACACACACACACACACACACACGCTCTCAAATGTGACAAAGATTGCATGTGACCAGCAAATCCTGAAGTATTTACCATGTGTCCCTTTAAAGAACAAATATACTGACCCTTAGTTAAGAGGAAGGCATCCAAAGAATGATGGTGACAGGCATACTAGATGGGATTTATGTACACCCTTTAGAGTCTAGAGAACACTGCCTTCACCTCAAAAGGCTCTGCTCTGCAGGATAGGGTGAGCAGAGGGGAGACAAAACCACTGAAATTCAATGAGTTTAATGGCAATGACAGAATTCTGGAATGGAAGAGGCCAACTGGTAGCACTTAACCGGAGACATGATGTGGTGCCATCAAAGGCAGCAGAGCCAGAGCAGTAATCAGAAGGCCTGACCCAGAAAAATCTTCAGCGTGACTGTCCCTAGGGCTGTAATGGAATGGGCTAATAAGGTCTTATTAAAACTTAAAAACAAACAAGAACTCCCTATGTGGCGTGGTGTTCAGAGTTCTAACTTAGAACAAAAGAATCACCATCCCCTCACCTAATTCCAAGTCAGTCACCAACTACAATGCACAAGTCTGTATTATGAAGTCTTCTACCCTTCACCAAGGGGCCTGTGGCCATTGTCCGTATTTAGTGTGCATTCAGGGAAGGTAATTAACCAACTTTTGGGGTACTACTGAACACTGGCCCTGAAGTGATTCTAATGTCACTGTGGTCCACTAGATTACTGTCAGGTGACAAACTGAATTTGGGCCCAATGGGTCCCTCACCACAGGCAAGAATCTATAGTGGAACAAACATAAAAGCAACTATCTGTTGGGGAATTTCTGTTGGTCCCCGAACTCACTGAATGAGGACTATTATTATAGAAGGCAGCAAGAAAAAATCTCTAAAACTGTCATACTTCAAATGACACAAGGAAAGAGATTTCTATCACATTCTCTTTTGTCATAAGTATGTTTCCTGCAGAAACCTATAAAAACAAGCACTGGATTACCATAAATATTATCAGGTCATGACCACAATAAAACTGCTCTTTCACATATGACCTCTTTGCTGGAGCAAATCAAAAGGGCCACTATTACTTGACATGTAGCTATTGATCTGGTGATTTCTTTCCACTCTATTCCTATTAGTATAGACTAGCGATAAACAAAATATTTTTCTGTAGAGACAAATAGTAAAAATGATCTATCACAACTAATTAACTTCACCAAAAGCAGCCACAGGCAGTAAAGAGAGGTACCTCTGTATCCCAAAAAAGCAAGTGGTGGGCTGGTTTCCTAAGGCCAGTTTGTCAATCCCTGATATAGACCAAAGCAGCAGTGTGGTTTACATACAGGGACAGCAGCAGCCTTTCACTGTCTTAATTCGATCTTGTCATCTACTCCTCTGTTAAAATCTAGTTGACAGGGATATAGTTCTTGCTATCCCTCAAGATATCACACTAAACCTACATGTTTATGGCAATATGCTCATCAGATCTTGTACGTAGAAAGCAACTACCTGAGCTAAAGGTAGAACACAGGAATGCCAGAAACAAAACAGCCCATGAAAATCTAGGAGCTTGTCAGCAGTAAAATTCCCAAGTATCCAATAGTCTGGCATGTGAGATGTCCCCTCTAAGGAGGGACAAGCCACTGCTAGGTGAGCATCTCTGGATTCTGGAGGCAATCCTACTCTGCTGCCCTAACTCATTTGCAAGTAACTTTTAAGGCTGTCTGGTCTGTTTAAGGCCCAGAGCAAGAGGTTCTCTTGCAACAGGTCCACTCTGACATATAAGTTGTTCTGTTACTTGGACCACATTTCCCAGAAGATGCTTAAGTGTCTGCAGCATAAAGGGATACTGTATGGTGCATTTGTCAAGTCCTATGGAGAACCACAGTTTAGACCCTTAGGATTTTAAAGCATACAACGATTTTCCTTCTGTACAATAGCTCTGTATAATGACTGACCACAGTCTCTCAAGTTTCTGTGTGACCTCAGCTGCCCTTCATGAAATGGATGTTGTCTACCCTGTTAAGCCATGAAGTTGTGAGCACGTGCTACAGTGCATAGGTGTGGCATGCATGAGATGGAGCCCAAACATGTCCTGAGACACAAGCCATGCACAAGAGAGTTGGATTCCAGGGCCTGACTCCTGCCACCACGTCTCCTTTCTCGTCACAGCTGAGGTGCTCACTACAAGGGAAAAACTGGCAGGCCTGATTTCCTGTGATCCTGCACAATATGCTGACACAATTCAAAAGCACAATTGAAGCATGGAGCCCCACTGAGGAGTGGCCCTGAAGATTCCACACATTCCATGATGGGAATTCTTCCCCATGGAAGTGCCAGGCAGTATACCTGAAGTTGCTGAAGAGGAGACAGCCAGAGGCATAGATCTACAGTGCCTCAAGGAGTCGGGCCAAAGGCTTGGCTGAATAGTAAGGAACTTGCAAGAAATGAAGCTGAAATCTGGTGACAAGGAGAGCTACAGAAGAGAAATATGGATGAACCTCTTAAAATGGGTACCAGTATAAGGATACTTAAGTCCTCTGAGTATATTGTGTCTCATTTGAGGAGTCTCTTAATCAGGGGCAAGGTGAATATTCGTTATCAGTCAACTGCCTTCCCAAGCCACACCAGTCCTGTTCAGGACTGTCCATAAGGCAGGAAATGAAGCTGTGTATGGGCTTGGCAATATGGATTTCTACACATCCAGTAACTGACATAGAGCCCCCTGACATAGTGCTCCATCAGGAGACAAGATAGCCAGCCACTTGGTGGCAGGTCGATTACACTGGCCCACTTCTATCAGGAAGGGACAGTAATTTGTCCTCACAAGAACAGACCATTAGTTTCCATACAAATTTACCTTCCATGCCTACAATATTTTTGCAAAAACACCATTGCTGAACTTACAAAACAGATTATTCATTGGTATGGCATTCCACTAAAATTGCTTCTGAACAAGTCAATGAGGTGTAGCCCTGGCCACATGCTTATGGAAATCACTGGCTTTACAAATATGCAATCCCTAAAGCGCCTGCCTGATAGAACTGTGGACCCACCTATTCGAAATCTAGTCATAGTAGCAGATGGATGAGATCCTGCATGGTCTGTGTAAAGAATGCACTTACTACAAACTCTGAACCAGATATTGCTCTGTGAGACTAATCCCCATAGAATGCACAGGTTGGAGAACCAGGGATAGAAACTGGAATACCCACTACCACAATAAGCCACTAGCAAAACTTCTGCTTCTTGTCCCTACAATTTTGGGTCATGCTAATTTATAAAGCTGGTTTAGCAACCCATCAAAAGAATTCTTTTACCAGAAGATACAGACAGGGTGCCTCTGAGCTGGAAGTTTAAACTACTTGGCTACTTAGGGCTCCTCCTGACACTGAGCCAACATGCAAGGAAGGCTGCTGCATGAACTTGCTGTATGCACTGATATGATATCAATGGGTGACAAATGCTCCTATTTAATAAGGGTAAGGAGGAATATTACTAGAAGTCAGGGGATTCTCTAGGCTGTATGGTGGCACTGCCATGTCCAGTGACAGAGTCAAATGAATGGCAGTCTCTTCAGGACAAGAAGTAAAATCAGCTGAGGTAAAGCTAAGGGAAAAAATGGAGTGGGTAACAGAAGAGAGCCGTAAATACTACTAGACATGCAAGGCCAGTTACAGAAATGAAGACTATAGTGATCAAGCCCATATCTTTTAACCCATTTTTATCTTTATCCTCTTTGCTTAGGATCTTATATATGCTGTGACAGTTGTAGTTTGACCCCATATTTCAGCATTTAACCTACGTAAAACCAAAAAGACACTGCCTTTTTGAAAGATGAATGGACATCAACATGTTCACTCTAGGCCGGCTCGAGTGTTATAAGGCTGAGCCTGACCTCTTGAAAGAGGATGACATATCTTAGGTTAGAAAAGGGATATAAGCTGAATTACCTTAGACAGAAACATGATGTGGTATGTGTCTTTGTTTGGAAGTTCAATATGGGTAGAGGACATATGCAGGACGACGTATGAGTACCTGGGTCTCAGGCAGGACAGTGCAGGCCATCTGCCAGTGTCTCGCCACCCCCTCAGGAACTCACCTACACAGGAATAGACTCTACATATCCCAGAATCCCCAGCAGCTGCAAGCGTGCCAATGAGAAGAACACGCACAGTTCGCAAAGAAGAAAAGCAGCCCAGGCTTACCCTCCACAGATAGCTGCAGCCAGATACACTTCTTTACACAGCAGCTCCCTTCCTGCCAAGTGACTGAAAACTACCCATTCTGTGTTGCAGGCTTTGAAGAGATTCCTGAGTGTTGTGAGCCATGGAAAAGCATCAGCTCTGGTGGGCGCCTCACTATATGCTTTCATGGTATTTCACTCAGAACTCTCCTGGACTGTAGCAGCGACTCGTGCAACCTTAACCCCCAGTTCTGGAAACACTTATGCAGGCCCTAGTCCCTCTATAAGCCCTCCAAACCCCCTAACACACAAGGAGTTTCTGCTTTCAATTAGAAGGGGAGGTATAACTATATACTGATATATGAATATTACACAGCAGAGAGTCAATCACAAGATACAATGTAACAATGATATGGCAAGAAACAGGTTAAAATATATATTGTATATATACTATATTCAGTTGGAAGAATTAATGATAGAATTGGTAATGTTCTAGATATTGTTTATTAGGCCACAAAACCACTCTGAAAATTTTAAAGAATAGAAATACTGAAGACCATTCTCTGATCAAGTCAGTAACATCAGAAAATAAAAATGAAAAAAAAAAAAAACCCACCCACCACTGTATAAAACCTGAATTTAAAAACATTATCTTTTGAACAATAGAGGAAATAAACTGATAAACTGTATAGCCCCAGTTTAGAATTTGGCCTTTAGCAAACATTCTCAGAGGAAACAGCTTTTATACATACATACACAATTTAAAAAGCATGAAATAATTTTCAACTGAAGGCTATAAGGAAAAATCTTCAAATAAACCAAAAGAAGAAAATTTGCGAATTAAAAAGGGAGAAAAAAGCTTCCGAGAAACATTCAAATTTTTCAAAAAAATTTGTTTCTCTGGGAATCCAAATAATCCATTTTTAAGTCGCTCATGAATTTATGCAGTCTGGTATTTTTTAAATGTTTATAAGAAACACTTTAAAAAATAAAAGTTTTTACTTTGTAAAAATATCTCAATTGCTAGATTTACCAAAGATAAATTCATGGATTAAAGTACTGTGATTACACACAATTAAAATTTGAATCACCAATATTTTAATTTAATAATCACAGACTAACATTATTTCTTACCTTTTTGCTATTTGATTCTTAAGATGCTTAACTTTTTCTAGTAACTCTTTCTCAACAGCTTCTCTCTCCAATTTAAATTCTTTTAGGGCAGTCTGAATAGCTTCTTCTTTTTCACAATTAAACTTCTGAATTAACTGTTCTTTGTCTTGTTCCTGGCTCAAGATGAATTTCTCTTTGTCTTTCTCAAGTTTCTGGATAATGGCTTCATATTTCTCTTCCTGCTGGGTGATTTTTTCATATTTTTGTTTTTCAAGAGCACTCAATTCTGAGTCCAATTTACTCTGTAGCACAATTATTTCTTCTTTCAGGTTTTTTTCTACTTCACATGCTTGGTGATGCAATAATGTTTCTTTGTTTAATTCAGCTTTAAGTATATCAGATTCTTCTTCATGTCTGCTAATTAACTCTGAAATGCACTGATCTTTTTCAAGTGCCATTAAAGTTCTTAGCTCTGCCAAACCCACCTGATAATTTTCATTATTATCCTGAATCTTTTGGTTTAGTTTACTGATCTCTGTTCTCAAATATTCCGTTTCTTGTTCAAGGAGGGATTTTAAGGTCTCCTTCTGCTGGGCTCTGCTTTCTTCCAGCAGAATTTTTATTTCATCAGTTTCTGTTTCCTTCAATGCCAGTTCAACCTCTAACTTACATCTCATGTCTGACAAGTCAGAAACCTTGAGTTTTAATTCCTGTAGCTGCTGTTCTTTTTCCTGTATAATTGTGGCATGAGACTCTTGTATTTTATCGATTCGTTGTTGATTTTCCTTTTTTAATTCCTCCAAAGAAACTTCGTGGTCTGTCCTAACTTTCTCAATCTCCTGTGTGTGCCTGACATGGAGACTGTCCTCTAATTCCTTCAGATGACTTTGCTCTAAGCACTGGAGCTCTGCCCTCAACAACTGGATCTTTTCATCATTTTCAACATGGAGCTTTTTTAGGTCTTCTAACACTGTCTCTCGTGACTGTTTCAGTTCTGTAATTTCACAATCTTGAGTGTGCATTTTATTTTCCATTTCTAACAACTTCTGATCCTTTTCACTCTGCAGGCAGATGACAACTTCTTTCTCATGTTTAACCACAGCAAATTCATTATCTTTATTTTGTAAAACCTCCTCAAGGCATACTAAATCTCCTTTCAGCTTTTTAATTTTGTTTTCATTTTCTTCACTCTCCTTTATTAACTCACCGAGTTTGCCTTCATAATCACTTTTTAAAGACTGTACTTCCTCGTGATGTTTTTTATTTAGTGTTATTTCCAGAGAACATTTTACCTTTTCAATAATGCTTCTTATTTCTACTGCTGTACATTTTAAAGAATTTGAGAAGTTACACTGTTCTTTTTGCACAAATGTTCTAAAGTGGCAAAGGTCTTCCTTGATGGTTTGTATACTGAAGTGTGAGTCTTGGGCAACAACTCTACATTTTTCCAACTGGAGCTTTAGAGAAGCATGGTCTCCTAAATCCCCTTTATCACATATATTTGTATCCTGCATTCTTCTACTGTCTATTGCATTGATAACTGATGAATAAAGTGACTCCACCATCATTTCTGGACTCTGTGGATCACTTATAGGATTAGGGGATGATAAATTTTCTTCTATTACAAACTCATTCACAGCAGACATAAAATCTGATTCAGGACTTTCTGCTAATGAATCCAAGTCTAATGAAACTTGGTGAATAGTCTGTTCTATGTTTGGATGGGGGATAGTTTCAAAATCAAATGTATGGGCATCAATACTATCTGGGGATAATTCTTCTAAGGGGCACACTGTAGGGCATAAGGGATCCTGAACAGTGAGTGGAGGAGTTCTCGGTGAGGTAGTAGTTATAATTCCTGTTGCACTTTCTATCCTTGGAGAGGAAGCCGACTGTGGGGATGTCTGACTCATGGATGCCTGGAAAAGAGAGGGACAGGCTTACAGAGCTGCAGCAATGTAAACACACTAACGAAGTGAACCACTTGAAATAATTTAATTTGCCTTTTGTTCACTCAGTAGATCTGTAATGGTCTGTGACATTTCATCCAAACTTTGTGCTGCTTTTACCAAATTATGCAGAGCAAGAACATGCTGGTGTAGAGGTTCAAAGTCACAAAGTAAGGGAACCCTGAAACAGAATGCAATCAAATTAGATTTCTGATTTAACAAAAAGATGGGTAACTAGGGCCAAATATTTTATCTATGACAAAAATAACACAGCATTACCATCCTCTTTCAATCAATACCAGGAATTGTTTAAGAAGCCTAGGACATAATCATTAGAGTGATAAATTAGAAATCTCCCACAGTATGCAAAGTTAAGAGTAACTATTAGAAAAAAAATTAATCATATGGAAGACATTAATCCCCTTCTACTTTACATTCATTTTTGGAACATTTTTATATTCTCCAAAGATTTCCTAAGGTGTCTGTTGGAGAGCCAGTGTATCATAAGATATTTCTCTATTGTGACACCTTCCTTGAGTACTGGTGCTACCTTTCCACAGCTCCAGAATAATGAAAACCTTATAAAGTGATCACCAAAGTTAAAAATACTACTGACGTTTACCTGAGGAATGGCTGGACTTCTGAAGGACAAAATGATTGCAGAAACTGTAAATCTTTTAATGAAATATCTGGAAGTTCACAGTCAAACTTTCGAGGCTTCTGTGTCTGTACAAAATAATTTACCAACAAATATACAGGATAAATTTATAAATGGTTTCTTACCATAATTAAATTAAATATAAAAACAAGTAAAAAATGCTCCAAATAATCTACTCACACTTAAAAAACAGAATAATAAAAATGAAGACTATTCAATGACAACATAGTATACTATTTTTCTGAGTCTTAAATAACTAGGGCATATAAACTATTAGTAATCAAACTATCTGCTTGTTCCTCTCCTTTTCTGTTTATGCTTTTTAATCTTCTTCTTATGGGATTCTAGTATTTCCACCAACAATATGGAACCCATCTGTCTCACTAGTACATTGGCTATTTCCAAAATTTTCCTTAACTTACAGCACCATCACAATCTCCAGTCCCTATACCAACCCCTATCACCTACTACTACCTTGTTCTTTTGACATGGTAAACATCAGTGTTTTCCTACATAACACTTCTTTCCTTGCCATTTACTAGACCTTTCCATTACATTTTCCAAAATACAAACTCTTAGTCAATTTTAGCTTCTTTAAAAAAAAAAAAGTATCTGCAAAGTCCTACCATTTCTTTAAAATATTGCCAAGAAATACACCTTTTAAAAGTAACTCGAATTGTTTCAATGATTATTTAAGCAGACTTAGTAATGTCCAGGTGCTCTTCCTTCACAGGGCTCCCAGACAAACAAGTATGGGAAACCTGGCCTATTATCTGGCTCATTCTTAGATTTCAAAAACACTAATATTTAAAGGACAGAAAATCCTGTCCTTTAAGAAATCCTGCAGTACAGAAACATGCTAAGCAATATGTCTGAGAAAAAAACAAAACAACAAAATCTACAGCATTTCCCACACTTAACTGTGTAGTCATTTTTCTCATATAAGATTAATGGTCCCCTGATAATCTGGTTTAGAAATAGACCAAACTTATTTTTCCATGGTTTCAATGCAGATGACCTGAGAACCTGAGAAGTAACCCTAGTCTGATTTGTTGAAATAGGAATGAAAGGAAGCAGGGAAAATGGTTAACAGAATGAAAAAGGGGAAGAGAGGGGAGAGAACAGGAGGAAAAGGAAGGGCAGGGAGGAGGGAAGCCGGGAGAAAGATAAAGAAACTGGGAGAGAGAGAGGAGGGGGAAAGAGAAAGACCAAAAAGAATAGAGAATCTATTCTTACCAATCTTACCAGTGTAGTGTAACATCCTCCTGTGTTACAAAAACTCTTAATCAAAAACTAGGAATATATCTTAAAGCTTTGTCACAATTGGCTTTTAAAGCCACAGACATTTTGTTGATAAAAAAATTTCTCTAAGTTTCTGATAAATACCTCTGATTCTGAAATAAAGGTTTGAACACATACAGAACTCTCATGGTTAGAAAATAAATACATACACAAAAGGATGAGGGCCAAGAGTCCAATCCCCTAAACAGATGATTTCTTAAAAAAGATTTCCCTGTGTAAAGAAATGAACAATAGGATTATTTTATAACGTAAGGTAAAATAATAAAAAATCTCTGGTTTTTGAAAAAATATTTGGCAAGTCTTATTTAAAATTTAACAATGGATTCAATTCTATAGGCTTCTAGATTTCAATGGTAATTATTTGAACAACACAGATTTGAAATGCATGGGTCCACTTATATGAGGACTTCCTTTCAGTAAGCATATTGGAAAAAGTTTTGGAGATCACTGACAATTTGAAAAACCATTTTCTCTAGCTTGCTTTATTTTAAGAACAAAGTATATAAATACATGACATAGAAAACAGGTGTCAACTGACTATTATAAGTAAGGCTTCCATTCAAGAGTATGTTATTAGTAAAGTTTTGGGGGAGTCCAAAGTTATATAGACAAATTTTTGACTATATGGGGAATGGTGCCCCTAACCAACATGTTGCTCTAGGATCAACTGTAATGCTACATTCATTTCTATGAAATAAAAATACCATTTTTCTTTAAAAATTACATTTTAGTTATTAATGAAGAAGACTTACTAAATAATTTCCCAAAGGATTCCCTTTTTGACTTTTCAGCTTCATATAATCGCTTTCCATCTTTCACTAAAGCACCAGCCCACTAAGAGAAGAAAAGCATATGTTAATACTACACATCAATCATTAAGGCTCATACACAATTAAAGTAGAATTCAACTTGCATACCTCCCTGTAGTGTTTTATGAACATTTTTCTCCTTACAACCTCAACAACAGCTAAGCAGTACATCTGGGGAACTGTACTAAGAGCTTCAACAATTTTGACTCTTTCTAAAAGCTCCATTACGAGGCGGAGCAAAGCTTGCAATTTCTCTCCATCTTGATCAGCATGCAGCATTACAAAGCAACACCACCTATAGAATAAAATCAAGACATACAAACTCTATAAAAATAATCAAACCCCAAGTTAATCAACCAATCAACAATTTCAAATTAGTGATAAGAGAAAATTATCATTTGGGAGAACTAAAAAATATCAACTCTAAGCATCCTAAATTAAATGTAACAGTACTTACTTCAGTCTGACATGTAGGTTACTTGCTAGTTCCTGTTTGGCAGTGGTACACTTCTGTTTAATATCCAACAGTTTCCTATGATTTTGCAACATGATCATCAACTGATTTGCATGACTCAGGCACAAATCAGGTAACACAGAAGCATCCTTCAAGTTTTCAGCTCTCATCTGATTAGCTAAAAATCCCTTTGAGAGAAAGCATTTAAAGAATATCAACTTTGTTTTATGAAAAACTTAATCATGTAAGAGGAAAATCTTTGTTAAACTGAGCTGTTTTAATTTCAAATAAGATTTTTAAAAATCTATTTTTCTGAATGCAGATGTGTTTACAGTAAAAGATTCAGAATTTTTAAGAAATCTATGCTCATGTAGCTCTGTTCCATTTTCATGCTACAAAAAAAAAAGAAACCCAGGAAGACAAATTAACTTATCAAAGGACACACTTCATGATGAAATACAAACTAGAACTTATATGTCTAGTACATCACAGTTCAGTCAGAAAATGACATTAAAACATAGTCACTGATTTTAATGTAAAGCCATGAAAAGTAAGAACTACTTAATCTAACAATGACATTTAATGGTATATCCCCGAATTAAAAAACAATCAACTGACTTTACACATTTTTCCTTCCTCTGGTATTTCCGGACTATATTTTGTTTCACTGATAGTAAATATATTTTTGTGTGTTCATCTCTTTAGAACAATGACTGAATTGTATAATTTTACACTATATTTTACTGTTTGGTGTAAGTAAATATACTTTTTCTTAGCGATCCTTACTTATTTTCATCCTTACACATGAACTTTGCATTATCTTGTTAAATAGGGATTGCTGGTTCAGGCTGTAAATTAATTTAGACACATGTGCCATATTTAAAATCATTTATTTTTGTACGCACAACCAGCAAAACGAAAAACAGCAAACTCTTAAAAAAAGTCCAAGACATCTTGATGAGGTTATTAAATTGTATTTACAGGTTTTTTCCTAATCTATTTACTAAATAGTTGTATTTACAGGTTTTTTCCTAATCTATTTACTAAATTGTATTTACAGGTTTTTTCCTAATCTATTTATTAAATAGTTAATATGTTAAAGAAGTTTTAGGACTTGCACATCTATCTCACTGCCATACTTGCTACTGAAAATAATTATCTTTCTAAGGACTTTACTTTCTGGTAGTTCTCTCTCTCTCCTTTCTAAATCATGATTTTCTAAGTATCATGAAAAGATTTAAATTTAAATGACGTGCATTAAAATAAAGGCAAATGGTTCAATATCTGAAAATAAATTGTATTTACAGGTTTTTTCCTAATCTATTTACTAAATAGTTAATATGTTAAAGAAGTTTTAGGATTTGCACATCTATCTCACTGCCATACTTGCTACTGAAAATAATTATCTTTCTAAGGACTTTACTTTCTGGTAGTTCTCTCTCTCTCCTTTCTAAATCATGATTTTCTAAGTATCATGAAAAGATTTAAATTTAAATGATGTGCATTAAAATAAAGGCAAATGGTTCAATATCTGAAAATAAGATACCTTAAATAGTAATTTTATATCCTATTCTTTCAATATGCTGCCTTATGCTCAAGTTGACTATTTCTGTAATTGAATCTATTTAAAAATAACTTACTGATTTTATCTCCTGTTAAAGTCTTAGGTTTCCACTTACTTTTTAGTGAATCTGAGAAAAATACAGAATCCCCAAATCTGAATTCTAAACCTTAAAGGATTTCCTGACACCAAAAACACATATTCCAAGTATTGCCAGAAGAAAAAAATGTAAATTTCCTTTTAATACAATAAATTCTGTATTTCTCAAATCATCCTCAGTATAATTTAGACTAAACAGAAAAATTCCTGATATTATTTGGTATATTTTTCTACGTATATAAGGTTTGATAGCTACAATATATAAAAGTTCTAAAGAAAACTATACAGCAGACTGACTGAAGACTGACAGCAGAATTTAAACTATACTACAATATCCAAATTCTGAATTTTGCTGGATTACTTAATTTAAGCTAAATAATTATGACAATACTAAAGAAATGTAACTACTTGTTAGGTACTACAGTACTCACAACTCTCCTCAATATGCATTTTGTGATCTTTTAGTTTAGGAAGAAAATTGCCTGTTATTTTCTTATTTTGCTGATAATCCTCAAGGATAACAAGATAGCTAGGGAATTAATACATTCTGAATAAATTTCCAGGGCTGCAGTATTACATAGCTTCATAGGGAGTTTGGTGAAGTTTCCCTGCCTGCCATACCAGGTAGAAGGATCTACAAACATCCTCAAAAGTGTGATGGTTTAAAAAAAAAAAGTACTCTGTTAAAGCCATCTGAACTGGTCGTTATCTTATAAGATGTTAAGGCAATAAATAAATCCCTTTCCATTATCTCTTTTCCCTTCTCTTTAGTCCAAAGTGTTTAGAGGATTTAATTACTATGTAGCTAGAAAACTACAAAAAACTGTTTATCCAAGATTTAAAATCATTTTCTGCAACTGACTGATCTGAATTTAGCTACTTTCACCAACCACATTTTGAAAGAAAGAAAAACTGGATAAGCAAGGAAAATGAAAGATTACTATGCTTAATTTCTCTCACAGGCAGATTCACGCAGGCAAAGCCAGTTGAAATCCAACTACTTTACTGCCTTAATTTGCTTTTGTTTTGCTCCCAATATGTAAACAGATAATCAAAATAATTTCTAAACACACTCATATTAAAATGCATAGGGATATTAAGAAATATTCACTTTAGAATAATTAAATGAGTAACTGCCTCAATGTTAAAAAGGACTATATTACTTCAGTATCAAAATCAAAAAAGAAAAATATTTTTTAAAGGAATATTATCTCCAGTTAGGGCAGTATGTTCTAAAATTTAAGTTTTATGAATTACCATAGTTTATTTTACTTCAGTTTGGGTTCAAGAAGGTTTAAGGGTCAAACCTAGAAACCATACATGAAAGGCTCTTATCTAAAATAAATACTTTTTATTATTTTGAGAAAATAAATACTATTACCCCCTTCATCACAGCAACCAAACTCCCAGAAGAATGACTCATCTTTGCATTACAAAACTCCATTTACTAAATCCAATTTAAATTTGAGGATTACATGGGCAATAGATTTAAAAAAAAGAAAATGTAAACCATTCAATATAGCTGCCTGATTACAGTAGAAATATTAGCATTTTTTTTAAAAACAAGAAATTTGCAGGAGCCAAAAAAGAGAAAAAATAAGTAAGATTATCTAAGTTAAGAGAATGGGAAGTACTGGTTTATTTAATCTGAGAAATAACTATAAAGAAATCTGGAGGTACTAATGGAATGATGGCTTCATAAAATTAAATATGAAAAAATTACTAATATATTTGACTACATTAAAAATAAGCATTTCTGTATAACATGAGGGAGACATACTGCCAACAAAGGGAGAGACAGTATCTGTAATATTATAGTATTTGTAATACATAAGGGATTATCCAGACTATATATGACAAATTCTTACAAAAACATAAGGACTAAGAAAATTTGGCAAATGACAATTCAGAGGAACTACATGGCAAACACACTGATAAAAGGGAAATTGCTCTTGTCATTAATTACTCAGAATATTAATCTTTCCTTTATGGAGAGCATTATAACATTACTAATTAATATTTAAAATGCACAAACACCCCAGTGGAGCAATTCCATTACTGGAAATTTGCTTTTCCTTCCTTCAGAAATAAAGGTTTGGAGAGATTTTCAAATGAGAAAAACTGAAATACTAAAAGATATTTTAATGGTATATTACATCTAGAATGGATATATTGCTTAAAATGAAAAAAAGCTAATATGGGGATAGAATAATGAATAATTACAACTCAAAAAATTTTAAGTAATAAAAATCTTAAGAGCAAAAGGAGAGAGAAAAAAAGGACACAGAATTGAAAGAAAAAAAGGAAAACTAGAAGAGAAAAATTGGAAATTTAAAGACAGACAGTGAATAAGTGGACTAGATGTTCCAAATTAAAAGATTTCACAATTTAAGAGGCCACCATAACCTTGATGCCAAAATTTGACATGTAATAAATGAAAAATATATACACACAAGTCAATATAATTCAGTCTGCCAATATGTTAAACTGAATCCAGAAATATATACAAAAGACAGTACATTATAACTATGTTGAATTTATTCTAAGAATTTAAGGAGGGTCAAGATTTTAAATAGAATGTAATTTTCTTAATCTGCTGAATAGCTATTAAAACAAAGAGAAAAAGTAACTACCACGAACATTATAATGGTGAAATGTTAACCACTTTCTGTAGATCAGGAATTAAAAAAGGACACCCACTATCACATCTATTCAGCATTGTCCTGGGGTTCCAGCCAATGCAAAAACACAAGATAAATTCAGTTCATAGTAAGGTGGCTAGATCCAAACTCAAGAGAGAATAGGAAAGAATCTGGGAATTGCAAGATGAATTAAATTAGAAAACGATAAAAAGACAATAAACATTTAAAATTAAAAATAGTAGAGAAAGGCTATATCACATTTTATCTACCTACACTACACTGTGTATACTCTACCATGCAGGTAAAATAAAATATTTGTACCCATTAAAATGATTATTTGTATGTTCTAATGAAAGAACACATTTAGAGGGAAATGTCGGCAGAACAAAGTTAAACTAGAAAAATGTGTTAGAATCAAGATCATACAGTTACCAAAGGGGAGGGGTGGGGGAGTGGGGAGGGAGGGAGGGAGAAGGGGATTGAGGGGTATTATGATTAGTATACATGGTGTAAGGGGGATCATGAGGAAGACAGTGTAGCACAGAGAAGACAAGTAGTGACTCTGGGGCATCTTACTACACTGATGGACAGTGACTGCAATGGGATATGGGGGTTACTCGGTAAAATGGGCCACACTGTTTTTCATGTGAAACCTTCTTAAGGGTGTATGTCAACAATACCTTATTTAAAAAATTGTAACAATAATAATTAAAAAAAAGAATCTAGATCACAAAGTCAGCTATTTTGCTACATGCTGTTTGGCTGAAGTACCTGTCAGGGTGGTGGAGGACAAAGTAGTCATGAGTTAAAGCCATCAGTGTAGGGGAAACGTCTAGGTTAAACGACTCTGGAACTCTTATCACTTTCTTTCAGTTACAAATCAAATCTGACAACAGAATTCTTGGAACACTGCATTAAATTAGACCTAAAAACCAAAGTATTAGTAAATTCTTTAAGACTTCACATTTTCCTTCGGTCTTTCATAAATTTAACTAATTTTTTTCCTTCTTAGTTTTTTAAGGGGGAGGGGGCAGGAAGTTCTCAGACATTTGGTGAAACATTTGCTTTATCATGTTCTTTCAATGTTTGTTTTCCCCCTGCTGCTCAAAGCACTTTAATGGTTTATCTTTCAACTGTCATCTAAAGTGGCCTCAGCTCACTTTATTTTATCAAACCTGAATATTCAGGACATGCCTTCTTCTTTATTACGTGGAAAACAGTAATATTGCATTAACAATATTCAAAGTTGAGGTGGAATAATGGTGCAAACCAATTTGATATTGCACATAAAACACTGTTACAGAAAACTTCAACTCCTCTTCCTGCAGTGCACACCTGAGCGAGTTCCTTCTGTTCATTCACCAGTCGGCTGCAGCTGGCAATCATCTGGTCCAGGGCGTATAGCCGGTCTTCAAGTCCTTTGATGGCTTTCATATTCTGATTATCAAGTTTGGCAATAGTTTGACGGCATTCTGCTAAAAATGGTCGAATAATCCTTGGATCAAGCTAAATGACAAGGAAACATATGAATACAATTTTCAGCAAATGATTTAACATACATTTCACACTATTGTGATATATACCTATATACATCTATACACCTTTATACATCTATAAAAAATAGAGAAAAACACAGAAAAGCAAAAGGGAGGGACATCTAACATTATAGTTTCACAAGAAGGTAATTATTATGTTAATAAAAACAATTTTTACTGTATATTGGAATAAATAATTCAGAATATAATTCCAGGAATTACTACCTTTTAACCAATGCCAAAATTAACTCAGTTCTCAATATTCCACAGAAAATGTTATTTTCAAGGTCTTATGAAGTAAAGCAGAGTTAGCAGAACACATTCTTTGGCCATTAGTCGTCTTTGACCCAACTTCCCTCTAAGACATCTTCAAACTTACCTCCTTTTGGAGATAACTTTATACTTAGTCTCTATCTCCTCAAGGAATTTGCTTTAACTTTCTTACCTTCATTCTCTTTTGTTCCTTGGCTTGAAATCTACAAATTTACTAGAATTCATGAAACCTAAAAAATTTCTCTTAACACTGCTCCCCTTTCCCTGAAAGAATACCTTCACCAGCAGTTTTCTGTATGAACACTTCATAAAAACGATTCAGCCAAACGACTTCATTTCATGTAAGGCCCTTAAACATTTAGCATTGAACATAACCTTTAACTCTAGGAGTTTTGGGGCATTACCTCAATGGTTCATTAATAGTGCCCTTCCTTTGTCACTCTTCCTGTCTAAACCCTAAGAATAGACAATCCAAAGGACTCTATGCTTAGCCCATCTTATTATACCTTATGATTTCAGCATCAGGCATAACTTTATGGCACTAACTCGCAACCCTTTTTTGATCTCTGATCCTTCTCACAAATTTTCTGCCTGTGTTTCTGACTGCTTGCTAATATCTCCATGTGGTTATCAACCATGATATCTTCTGTTACTAATTCATTACAGTTGTCTCCTGTTGAAATCCCTAAATGGCTTCCTTTTGCCAACACCAAAAAAACAGAACAAATAAAGGTTTCAGTGATCTGGTACCAGTAAGTCCTTCCAGGCCTACCTTCTTTTTCAAACTCTACTGCCTATTACATCCAGAAAAACCCCATTTCTCTAGCTCTGATCTTTGTTCACACTGACCATACCTCCTAGCTATTTAAAAGCCTGTCTCTCTCTCTCTCTCTTCCTAAGTATGCTAGTCAAAAATTACTTCCTTCATGATGCCTTCTCTGATCTCTACAGTTGAAAGGACCATAAATTATTTATTTTATGTACAGCGTCTAGTACACAAATAACATACAAAAGCAGCTAAAACTGAACTACTCTACTGTTATTATTCATAATCCAGTGTAGTAAATAAGAGGCGGTATTTCTAACATCAAAAGGAAACAGAGACATTATTAAATAAAGGCAGCACTTGCTTTTTCCACATTAACTAAAACTTGTGCATATGTGAATATTTTCTCACTTTTCTCAATTTCATGGTAACTGAGTCCAATGTGTACACATTCCCAATCCAAAGTATTATACAAGCCAAAGACTAGTTTAAAATCATTATGTTGATAAAGGGCTAGAAAACACAACTAAAATAGATTCAAATTTTCAACTGGGGCAAAATTACAACTACACAAAAGCTTAATGTAACAATAACTTAAAGAAGAAAAAACACGACCCAAACCAGGTCTACATTTCATAATTCATTAAAAGTATACTACAACTACACTGACAAGCATGGGAGACTACTCTATGAGACACTGAATACAGGTGTATAACTTGATTTCCTATCCTATTAATATTTTATTTCACTTGTCCACAGTAATAAAATTAAAATTTCCAAATAATCAAAAACTTTTTTTGGAATTATGTATTTTAAAACAGAATTACATTAATAATTACCTAGCAAATTTTCAATAATTAAACACAGTGCTACATTCACTTCTTATTCTTGGGCTCTTTCCTTGACATCCACAAAGCTTAACATTATAATAGAGAAGAACTATAACAATTTTCTTACCCTCTCCATTCTTCCCTTCCCACATTTAAACCCACATCCCATTGCTTAGAGAAAATAGTAATGTTCCAGTGAGATCACAATTATCCTGAATGAAATACTAAACTTCAATAAATTATGCTGGTATTATTCTAGACAGCTTAGAAGTGGGCTAAACGTGCATGCTTCAGATTATTAATCATCAGATACATGAACCAGTTTGCCTTTTGCAGGGTAAATTGAAATAGAATATCCAAGAGTAGTTCTAATATGAACACACTACAATCTAAGAAAACATGTGGGGATATCAAAATGCAGAAACAATTCTAAATCTTTCTTCATTATATGTAGAAAAACTAAATAGTTCATGAAATGAGCAATTATTACCACACAGACCTTATAAAATGGGGGATTCAAATGACCTCATAAGGGCCCTTATGATCCTAAGTCTTTATGCAAGTTCCATAATACATATGTTTTAATTAATTTCTTGAAAAACATATTTGATTTTGGTGAAATACTTGTTACAAATATTGTTGAAATTGGGATTTCTGTAATCAAAAAATTGGGATTCTCTCTTTTAAAGTGATGGCTCTAAACATAATCTACTGTTACAGAAGAACATCAAACCTTGGCACATCTAAAAATTTCTTGGTAAACAGCACTACTGCCATTAGATAATCCAACAGGCTAGCTGTTTTAGAAAACTATAAGTGTGAGATTAAAAAGAAGGTATCTGATAGAAATCCCATATTCAGTTCAATCAATCTTTAGAAATGGTACTAGTGGTATCAAGAATACATACATAAAACTAGAGGAGGAAAATAATCTAGTAATGTCAGAGCACAGTGCTGTTGACTATATGCTGCATTCTATTAACAGAACACTTTGTATTGTGCAGAGCACAAGCATAAATATATGAAAAAATTATTCAAAGTGGGTTTTTGCTGCTTTTGAGCAAGTATTTTTAAAACCTAATGGGTCTTGACTTGCCGAGATTAAGGATGAGACATGAGAGGTGAGACAGAGGCCTCCTCCTAAAACCACATATGATATGAAAATATAATTAATACAACTAAACCTGAAAGAGCAACAGGAAAGAGGGCTCTGCCAAACCACATACACCTGAAGAAAAGAATAAACCTCAAGGAACAGGGTAATGTACAAAAGCCATGACCCGGCGGAACCCAAGCCCTTACCCGACCCCAGCACACTGGCGGGAGGAAGAGAAAAGGAGCAGGGAGGAAGTAGTGGCCTGGGACTGCTAAATACCTAGCTCTGGAGATCTGCTCTGGGTGCACAAACGTACATTTCATGCTCTTGTGATTGGGGGGTTGGAAAGCTAAGACAGGCAGAATACTTGGAGAGACTGAGATTCTAGTTGCTTATGGAAAACAGGGAACGATATCTGGCTGCTCTGGGACAAAAGAAAGGCGGGCAGTCTGAGAGACTTCCTAACAGTGGGAGGGCTGCTAAAGGGGCTAAGATTGCACAGACCTTACTGCTCAGGAGAAAGAACAGGTAGACAAACTGTCTGGGTGCACTCTGCCCAGCAGGTTGGGAACTTTCACGATCTTCAGGCACTCCAGCCCCAGGCTGGCTATGCAACTCTAAGGCTGCCCCTCCATGGTATGCAGCCTACTGTGCCTTCTGCCTGGCCAGCCTGCACCTGGCTTGCAAACCAACAAAACCTGCCCTAGTGTCAGGACAGCAAGAGAGAAGCCCCACCTACAGCAGCTACAAACACAAAGCATAAAGGCTTATACCTGTGTGCTCAGCCCACTGGTTCTGGCAGGGGAGACAGGCATAGCAGCTGGGAAGCAGGAAACAGATCTTTCCTCTCCCCAGACACAAATGCTGCTCCCCGGCGATCCCAGACATTGCTCCAGGGGCTGAGCAGCTCCAGAGAGTAGTTTCTGAGCACTAGAGGCACCACATACAAATATGAAACGTCAAAGGAACCTGGTTCAAAGCAAAATCATAAATACACCAGAGAAAGAGTCAAATGAAATGGACCTGATGAATCTTCCTGAAAGACAGTTCAAATTAAGAGTCATAAACATGCTAATAGAGGTACAGAAAAATATTCAAGAACTCATGAATGAATTTCAGTTAGAGACCCAACATTACAGAACACAGTATCAGAAATAAAACATACACTGGAAGGTTTTAAAAGCAGATTAGATACAGTGGAGGAGACGATAAATGAAATAGATATTAGAGAATAGGAATACAAAGAAGCTGAAGCACGGAGAGAATCTCTAAGAATGAAAGAATACTGAGAGAACTGTGTGACCAATCAAAACAGAACATTATTTGTATTATAGAGGTACCAGAAGAAGAAGAGAGAAAAAGGGATAGAAAGTGTCTTTGAGGAAGTAATTGCTGAAAACTTCCCCAATCTGGGGAAGGAGATAGCCTCTCAGGCCATGGAGATCCACAGATCTCCCAACACAAGGGACCCAAGGAAGACAACACCACCAAGACACATAGTAATTAAAATGGAAAAGATCAAGGATAAGGACAGACTGTTAAAAGCAGCCAGAGACAGAAATAAGATCACATACAAAGGAAAGCCCATCAGGCTATCATCAGACTTTTCAGCAGAAAACTTTACAGGCCCTAAGGGAGTGGCATGATATATATAATTCAATGAAGCAAAAAGGCCTTGAACCAACACTTTAACTGGCAAGATTATATTTTAAATTTGAAGGAGAAATTAAACAATTTCCAGATAGGCAAAAGCTGAGAGAATTTACATCCCACAAACCATCTCTAAAGAGTATGTTGGAGGGATTGCTATAGATGGAAGTGTTCCTAAGGTTTAATAGCTGTCACCAGAGGTAATAAAACCACAGTAAAGAAAGTAGAACAGTAAATTACTAAGCAAATGCAAAATTAAATCAACTACCCCAAAGTAAATCAAGGGATAGACAAAGAGTACAAAATATGATACCTAATATATAAAGAATGGAGAAAGAAGAAAATGGAGGAGAAAAAAAGAACCTTTAGATTGTATTTTAAATAGCATACTAAGTGAGTTAAGTAAGACTCTTAGAAAGTAAGGAAGTTAACCTTGAACCTTTGGTAACCACAAATCTGAAGCCTGCAATGGCAATAAATAGATACCTATCGATAATCATGCTAAATGTCAATGGTCTAAATGCACCAATCAAGAGACACAGAGTCACTGAATGGATAAAAAAAACAAGGCCACCTATATACTGTCTACAAGAGACTCACTTTAAACCCAAACACATACAAAGACTAAAAGTGAAGGGATGGAAAAAGATATTTCATGCAACTAATAGGGAGAAAAAAGCAGGTGTTACAGTACTTGTATCAGACAAAACAGAATACAAAACAAAGAAAGTAACAAGAGACAAAGAAGGACATTACATAATGATAAAGGGGTCAATCCATCAAGAGGATATAACCATTATGAATATATACCCAACAGAGGAGCACCTACATATGTGAAACAAATACTAAGAGAATTAAAAGGGGAAATAGTATGCAATGCATTCATTCTAGGAGACTTCAACCCTCCACTCAATCCAAAGGAGAAATCAATCACACAAAAATTAAGTAAGGCAACAGAGGCACTGAACAACACATTAGAACAGATAGACCTAACAGACATCTACAGAACTCTCCACCTAAAATGAGCAGAATACACTTTCATCTCAAGTGCATATGGAACAGTTTCAAGAAAAAATCAGATACTAGGCCACAAAAAGAGCCTCAGTAAATTCAGAAAGATTGAAATTGTACCAGCCAGTTTCTCAGACCACAAAGGTATGAAACTAGAAACAAATTATACAAATAAAATGAAAAATCCCACAAACACATGGAGGCTTCAGAACATGCTCCTAAATAGCCAATGGATCAATGGTCAAATAAAAACAGAGATCAAGCAATTTATGGAGAAAAATGACAACAATAATTCAACACCGCAAAATCTGTGGGATGCAGCAAAGGCCGTGCTAAGAGGAAAGTATATTGCAGTACAGGCCTACTTCAGGAAAGAACAATCCCATATAAGCAGTATAAACGCACAATTAACAAATTAACAAAAGTAGAAAAAGAACAAATGGGGCCCAAAGTCAGTAGAAGGAGGGACATAATAAAGATTAGAGCAGAAATAAATAAAATTGAGAAGAATGAAACAATAGAAAGAATCAATGAAAGCAGGAGCTGGTTCTTCGAGAAAATAAACACAATAGATAAAATAAACAAATAAAATAAAACCCTAGCCAGACTTATCAAGAAAGAGTCTACACATATAAAGACAATCATAAATGAAAAAGGAAAAATCACTACAGACATCACAGAACTACAAAGAATTATTAGAGAATACTACGAAAAATTATATGATAAAAAACTGGATAACCCAGAAGAAATGGACAACTTTCTAGAAAAACACAACCTTCCAAGGCTGACCCAGGAAGAAGTAGAAGATCTGAACAGCCCAATTACCAGCAATGGAATTGAATTGGTAATCAAAAAACTACCTAAGAACAAAATGCCTGTACCAGATGACTTCACCACTGAATTTTATCAAACTTTTAGTAAAGACCTAATACTCACCCTCCTTAAAGTCTTCCAAAAAGTAGAAGAGGGAATATTCCCAAACTCATTCTATGGGGCCAGCATCACTCTAATAAGAAAAACCAGGCAAAGACACCACAAAAAAAGAAAATTACAGAGCAATATCCCTGATGAACATAGATACAAAAATACTCAACAAAATATTAGCAAATCGAATTCAAAAATATATCAAAAAAATCATCCATGATGATCAAGTAGGATTTATTCCAGGGATGCAAGGATGGTACAATAGAAAATCCATCAACATCATTCATAACATCAACAAAAAGAAGGACAAAAACCACATGATCATCTCCATAAATGCTGAAAAAGCACTCAACAAAATTCAACATCCACTCATGATAAAAACTCTCAGCAAAATGGGTATAGAGGGCAAGTACCTCAACATAATAAAGGCCATATATGACAAACTGACAGCAAACATACTTAACAGCGAGAAGGTGAAAGCCTTTCCTTTAAGATTTGGAACAAGACAAGGATGCCCACTCTCTGCACTTTTATTCAAAATAGTTGTGGAGGTCCTCGCCACAGCAATCAGACAATACAAAGAAATAAAGGGCATCCAGATTGGTAAGGAAGAAGTTTAACTGATACTGTTTGCAGATGACATGATACTGTATTTTTTTATGTACAATAAAAAGAATCCACTCCAAAACTACTATATCTAATATCTTAATTCAGCAAAGCTACAGGATACAAAATTAATACAGAGAAATCTGTTGCATTCCTATACAGTAACGATGAACTAGCAGAAAGAGAAATCAGAAAAACAATTCCATCCACAATAGCATCAAAAAGAATAAAATACCTAGGAATAAGTCTAACCAAGGAAGTGAAAGACCTATACCCTGAAAACAACAAGATATTCTTAAGAGAAACTAAAGAGGACACTAACAAATGGAAACTTATCCCATGCTCTAGGCTAGGAAGAATTAATATTGTCAAAATGGCCATCCTGCCCAAAGCAATCTACAGATTCAATGCAATCTCTATCAAAATACCAACAGCATTCTTCAGTGAACTGGAACAGATAGTTCTAAAATTCATATGGAACCATCAAAGGCCCCAAATAGCCAAAGCACTTCTGAGAATGAAGAATAAAGTGGGGGGGATCTCGCTTCTCAACTTCAAGGTCTACTACAACGCCACAGTAATTAAGACAATTTGGTACTGGCACAAGAACAGCACAATAGAACAATGAAGAGACTAGAGAACCCAGATATAAACCCAAACATATATGGTCAATTAATACACGATAAAGGAGCTATGGACATACAATGGGGAAATGACAGCCTCTCCAACAACTGGTGTTGGCAAAACTGGACAGCTACATGCAAGACAATGAAACTGGATTATTGTTTAACCCCATACACAAAAGTAAATTCAAAATGGATTAAAGACCTGAATGTAAGTCAGGAAACCATAACTCTTAAGAAGACAACATAGGAAAAATCTCCTGAATATAAACTTGAGCAACCTCTTCCTGAACACATCTCCTCGAACAAGGAAAGCAAAAGCAAAAATGAACACATCTGACTACATCAAACAAAAAAGCTTCTGTACGGCAAAGGACACCATCAACAGATCAAAAAGGTATCTTACAGTATGGGAGAATATATTTGTTAACAACATACCCGACAAGGGGTTAACATCCAAAATATTAAGAGAACTCACATGCCTCAACACCCAAAAAGTAAATAACCCGATTAAAAAATGGGTGGAGGCATCGCTGGTCATCAGAGAAATGCAAATTAAAGCCACAATGAGATATCACCTCACACCAGTAAGGATCACCACCATCCAAAAGACAAATAACAACAAATGTCGGCGAAGTTGTGGAGAAAGGGGAACCCTCTTACACTGCTGGTGGAATGTAAATTAGTTCAACCATTGTGGAAAGCAGTATGGAAGTTCCTCAAAAAGCTCAAAATAGAAATACCATTTGACTCAGGAATCCCACTTCTAGGAATTTACCCTAAGAATGCAGCAGCCCAATTTGAAAAAGACAGATGCACCCCTAAGTTTATCGCAGCACTATTTACAATAGCCAAGAAATGGAAGCAACCTAAGTGACCATCAGTAGATGAATGTCTAAAAGAAGATGTGGTACATATACACAATGGAATATTATTCAGCCATAAGAAGAAAACAAATCCTACCATTTGCAACAACATGGATGGAGCTAGAGAGTATTATGCTCAGTGAAATAAGCCAGGAGGAGAAAGACAAGTACCAAATGATTTCACTCATATGTGGAATATAAGAACAAAGGAAAAACTGAAGGAACAAAACAGCAGCAGAATCACAGAACCCAAGAAAGGACTAACAGTTACCAAAGGGAAAGGGACTGGGGAGGATTGGTGGGAAGGGAGGGAGAAGGGGGGGAGAGAAGAAAGGGGACCTTATGATTAGCATGTATAATGTGGCAGGGACACGGGAAGGGCTGTGCAACACAGAGAAGACACGTAGTGATTTTACAGCATCTTACTATGCTGATGGACAATGACTAATGGGGTGGTGGGACTTGGTGAAGGGGGAGTCTGGTAAACATAATGATCCTCATGTAACTGTAGATTATTGATACCAAAATTTAAAATAAAATGGGTGGAGGATATGAAGAGACAATTCTCCAAAGAAATTCAGATGCCCAACAGACACATGAAAAGATCACTCCACGTCACTAATCATCAGGGAAATGCAAGTTAAAACCACAATGAGATATCACCTCACACCAGTAAGGATGGCCAGCACTGAAAAGACTAACAACAACAAATGCTGGCAAGGATGCGGAGAAAGGGGAACCCTCCTACACTGCTGGTGGGAAGGTAAGCTAGTTCAACCATTGTGGAAAGCAATATGGAGGTTCCTCAAAAAACTAAAAATAGAAAAATCATCTGACACGGGAATCCCACTCCTTGGAATTTACCCAAAGAATACAAGTTCTCAGATTTAAAAAGACATATGCACCCCTATGTTTACCGTAGCACTATTTACAATAGTCAAGATATGGAAGCAACCTAAGTGTCCATCAGTAGATGAACAGATAAAGATGTGGTACATATACACAATGGAATACTATTCAGCCATAAGAAACAAATCCTATTTGCAACATGGACGGAGCTGGAGGATATTATGCTCCGTGAAATAAGCCAGGTGGAGAAAGACAAGTGCCAAATGATTTCCCTCATTTGTGGAGAATAACAACAAACCAAAACTAAAGGAACAAAAAAGCAGAAGACTCAGACTTCAAGAAGGGACTAGCAGTTACCAAAGAGGAGGGGTGTAGGAAGGCAGGTGGTGAGGAAGGGAGAAGGGGATTAAGGGGTATTATGTTTAGTACACCTGGAGTGAGGGGTTACATGGAAGACAGTATAGCACAGAGAAGGCAAACAGTGAACCTGTGGCATTTTGCTGCACCAATGGACAGTGACTACAGCGGGGTGTGGGTGGGGACTTGATGGTAAGGGTGAACATGGTGACCACATTGTTCTTTCGTGTGAGGCCTTCATGGGAATGTATGTCAGTAATGCCTTAATGAAAAATAAAAAATGAATAGGAAAGCTAAGGAATATTTCATGGATGAGGGATCCATTAAAATATATTTGAAGCTGTTAAAAAAAAAACAACTAATGAGTCTTCTCCAATGAAGAAATATAAATAGCCAACAGGCACATCAAAAGATGCTCCACCCACATAACTAATCATCAGGTAAATGAAAGTTAAAACCATGACATATCTCACATCAGGCAGAATGGTAATCTTTCAAAAGATAAGAAACAACAAATGCTGGTGAGGATGCAGAGAAACTGGAACACTCCTACACTGTTGGTGGGAATGTAAATAGGTGCAACCGCTGTCAAAAGCAGTATGGATGTTCCTCAAAAAACTAAAAATAGAAATACCATTTGACCCAGTAGTTGTACTCCTAGGAATTTACCTGAAGAAAGCATAATCCCTGATTTGAAAAGATATATGCATCCTTATGTTTACTGCCAAACTATTTGCAATAGCCAAGATATAGGAAGCAACCTGAGTATCCATTGTAAATGAAATGGATAAAGAAAATGTGGTACATATACACAATGGAATACTATTCAGCCATAAAAAGAAAAGAAATCCTCCTATGCAACAACTTGGATGGATCTAGAGGGTATTATGCTCAGTGAAAGAAGCTAGGCGAAGAAAGACAAATACCGTATGATTCCACTTATTTGTGGAATATAAAAACAAAGTAAAACAGAAGGAAAAAAACAGCAATAGACTCACAGACACTGATAAGTGCCTAGTGTTTACCCAAAGGGAAGAGGGATAAAGGGGCACAATAATTCGCAATCACAATATAAGTTGATCACAGGGACTACTGAACCACTGTGGTGTACATTTGAAACCAACATAAGATATATATGAGATGTCCTCTCAAAAAATATATATATATATTGTTAAGAGTTCTTTCAATGATTGGGCACTACACTCAAATGAATTTAATCTACCCAGAGTAGCAAAAGTTGACATTTTTAAACAATAAAGCAAAACTTCTTTGTTATGAGTCAGTCAAAATCAAACCATTTATACAGTAACTGATCTAGGTGGGAGATTGAGAATATTGATCATTTTTGGAATTGCAATCAAACTAAATTTGTATGACCTAATAATACCAATGTATTCTTTCTAGGTTTTAAACTTTGTGAAGGCACAGTCCTTGCTTGTTTTGTTTACCTTATATGCTAGTGCTAAGATAGTATCTGTCACCATAGTGTTCGCTCAATAAATATGTGATGAATGATTACTTGAATTAGTCATTAAAATAAAAACAAAATGCCAAGATAAAATAGCTTAATAAAAAAGAAGCCATGCTAGTTTTCAAAATTGAAATTTATCCATGAACCATTGTAGGACAACATAAGTAAGAAAAATAAATACTTGTGACAAAGATGAAAAAAAAAAAAAGATATATATGAACAATAATGGAAAAAAAAGAAAGCCTAATGGGCATGCAGCTGTTCAGAGTGCTGTGTGACAGGCCAAGTTCTAGCTGCCCTTCACTAACTTTACGGGGAATTAGTACAACCGAATTAAAACTTTAGGTTTGGCTTAAACAATGTAACAGTCATGTGAAATATCACAAGACCTTCAGGTAGTGTTGCCCTGTCCTAAGAAAGTAGTCATTAACGTCTGAAATTCAATAATGTAATAAGTAGTATTACTATAACAATTTTGCTAGTAATAATATGATAGCTAATTTCTGTATTTTTTTCTTCTCTTGTGATACAAAGTGAATAAAACCTATGGCTCTGTGAGATTTCATTTAAACATGCCAACATAAAGGCAATTTCAAGTCCTTTCAAAAAGTGGTTCTTGAGACTTCTGGCAAAAAAGATGGTGGAGTTGGAAGGCAAGGTCGAAACCTCCCACACAGACACCCCAAGGAAGCAACTACAGCAAATACAACTAACCCTGCCAGACCACCTACACCTGGTGAAGACCACACAGAGAAGGGTAAAGTGGCAGAGCCACGATCCATTGGTACCCCAGCCCTTCCTGCATTTCAGCCCACAGGTGGGAGGAAGAGGAACAGAGTATGGCAGGGATAAGAAATCAGGAACTCTGCACACCTGGCCTTGGAGATCTGCTCTGAGAACATGAATCCACACTGCCTTGGGTTCTGGTGATTTAGCAGGGCTGGATATTAGGGAGAGCTGGAGCATTCTGTGAGGCTGAGACCCCTAGTGCTTGTGAAGGACTAACATGTTCTGCCAGTCCCGCTGAGACCCAACACAGACGTGGCAGTTCAAAAGATTTACTGGCGGGAGTGCAACAGGGGCAGGGTTTGGATGGAACTTACTTCCACAGGAGGTCAGGTAGGTGATGCTTCCCAAGCCCTCCCCCAGCCCAAGTGGACAGGTGTGCTTTGAAAGCCCCCAAACCTCCATACCCACTGCTGGTGACTCAACCACCAATTGCTTCCCTGTGCACCCATCCACCCACAATGATCCCAGCAGAAATGCTGCTAACTAAGCCCACAAAGGGCCTCTGCTGAGAGAGATCAGGAACTGCTGGCAGACAGGCAGAAAGGTGGCCCTGCCCACAGCTCAATGACAACAACTGGAGCTCTATGGCAAAGGAGAACCAGGGAGAGGTGAGCAAAGAGTCTTGAGATTCTGGGCACCACAGTACACCTTCTTCATAGAGTCATTACTTACTAAACCAGGAGGCACAGCAAACTATGTAATGCAAAGGAAGAAACACAGAAACCCAATTAAAATGAGAAGATAAACAGTGTAACAGGAGAAAAAAACACCAGAAGGAGGGCCAAATGAAACAGATCACTAAACTTGACAAAGACTTCAAAGCAACAGGTATAAATATGCTCAGTGAACTGCAGAAAAATACTGTTGATCTCAGGGAGGACTTCAACAAAAAGAAGAGCTAAAAAAGAGGAACTCAGCTGAAGAAAACTAACTGAAATGAAAAATACAATGGAGGTAATGAATGCTAGATTGCTGCAAGTAAAGGAGACAATAAAATGGAAATTAGAGAACAGGAAAACAATGAAGTTAATGAACAGAGAAAAAATGAAATCTCTAGGAAGGAAAGAATGCTGAGAGCTGTGTGACAACTCCAAATGAAACTGTATTTGCATAATAGGAGTACCAGAAGGAGAAGAGAGAAACAAAAGAGTAGAAAGTCTCTTTGAGTAAGTAATTGCTGACAACTTCACCAATCTGGAGAAGGAAATAGACACCCAAATCCTGGAAGCTGGAGAGTCCCTAACAAAAGGAACCCCAGGAAGACAATACCAAGAACATATAATAATAAAAATGACAAAGATTAAGAATAAAGAGAGGGTAGTGAAAGCAGCTAGAGAGAGGCAAGAAATTACTAAGGGATACCCCATCAGGCTATCAGTAGATTTCTCAGCAGAAACGTTACAGGCCAGAAAGGAGTGACAACAATATTTAATGTATTGAGACAGAAAGCCCTTCAATCAAGAATCCTCTACTGAGCAAGGTTATCATTTATAATTAAAGGAAAGATTCAAAGTTCTCAGACAAATAAAAGTTAAATGAATTCAGCACCATGAAACTGACCTTACAGGATGTGTTAAAGGGACTTCTACAGCTGGAAATGTTAAGCATAAATATTTTTCATCAGTGAAAATGAACCCACACTAAAGGTAGTAGACCAATTACTTACTAAGCACGTATGACATTTAAAAAAAAAGTACTATCAACTATACACAAAATCAATCAAGGGATACACAAAGAATTCAGATTATGACATTTAACACACAAATTGTGGAGCGGTTAGAAGAAAAAAGAAGTACTTTTACCTGTTACACATTTAGGTAACTATCCAGGAACCTTATGGTAACCACAAACTGAAAAATAATAACACATAAAAAAAAATTAATTAAAAGAAAAAAAAAGAAATCCAATCACAACACTAAAGAAAATCAACAAAATAATGAGTATAGAGAGGAGGATTCAGAGGTGAACTACAAAAACAACCAGGCAACAATAAAATGGAGTAAGTACATATCTAACCACCTTAAATGGACTGAATGCACCAATCAAAATACATAGGGTGGCAGAATGAATAAAGACACAAAGACCCATCTATATGCTGCCTACCAGACTCATTTCAGACTGAAAAGCATAAACAGACTGAAAGTGAAGTGATGGAAAATTATTTTGTCAATAACAGGGGGAAAAAAAACAGGAGTAGCAGTACTTGTCTAAGCAAAATTAGACCTCAAAACAAAGAAAGTAACAGAGACAAAGACATAATGATACAGGGATCAGTCCAACAAGAGTATATAACAATTATAAATATCTACACACCCAACATAGGAGCACATAAATATGCAAAATAAATATTAATGGAACTAGAGGGAGAAACAGACTGCAACTTAATCTTATTAAGGGACTTTAACTCATACTTACATCAGTGGATAGATCAACTAGACAGAAAATAAGGAAAAAAAGGCACTGAACAACACGGACTTAACAGACAGCTACAGAATATTCCACCCAAAAGCAACAGGATACACATTTTTCTCAAGTGTACATAGAACATTCTCCAGAAGAGATTACATACTAGGCCATAAAAAGAGCCACAATAAATTAAAAAACATTAAAATTGTATCAAGCAACTTCTCAGACCACAATAGTACAAAACTAGAAATGAATAAGGAAGAAAACAAAAAAGCCCACAAACACATGGAAGCTAAACAACATGCTTCTAAATAATGGATCAATGAACAACTCAAAGAATAAATCAAACAATACTTGGAGAAAAATGAAAACAAAAATACAACAGTCCAAAATTTGCCATATGCCGCAAAAGCAGCTCTAAGAGGGAAGTACACAGCAATAAAGGTCTACCTCAAGAAACAAGAACAATCCCAAATAAACAGTCTAAACTCACAATGAAAGAAACTAGAAAATGACAGATGAAACCCAAAGTTAGTAGGAGGAGGAACATAATAAATATCAGAGCAGAAATAAAATAGAGATGAATAAAACAATGGGGAAAAAAATCAGCAAAACCAAGAGTTGGTTCTTTGAGAAAATAGAGTAGACAGTCCTAGGCTGTCAAGGAAAAAAAGAGTACAAATGAAAAAGAAATAGTCATAATAGATACAACAGAAATACAAAGAATTATCAAAGAATGTTAAGAAAAATTATAAGTCAATAAATTGGACAACCTAAAAGAAATGGAAAAGTACAACCTTCCAAGACAACCCAGAAAGAAACAGAAAATCTAGACAGACCAATTACCAGTAACAGGGCTGGTATTCAAAAAACTCCCAACAAATAAAAGTCCAGGTCCCGGGAGTTGACTTCACAGCTGAATTCTACCAAACATGTAAAGAAGAGCTGATACCTATCCTCCTTAATGTACTCCAAAAAGTAAAAAGGAGAATAATTCCAAACTCATATATGAGCCAGCATCATTCTAATACCAAAACTAGACACGGACACTATATAGACAAATATCCTTGATGAATATAGATACAAAAATCCTCATTAAATTATTAGCAAGGCAAATTCAAAAATACATCAAAAGGATCATCCATCATGACGAAGTGGGATTTATTGCAAGAACGGCACAATATTCATAAAACCAATGTGATATACCCCATTAACAAAAGGAAGAATAAAAACCATATGATCATCTCAATAGTTGTTGTAAAAGGATTTGACAAAATTCAACATATATTCATGATAAAACCTCTCAACAAAATGTTTATAGAGGGAACGTACCTCAACATAATAAAGGTCACATATGACAAACCCACAGCTAACATCATACTCAATGGCAAAAAGCTAAAAGCTTTCCCTCTAAGATCAGGAACAAGACAAGGATGCCCGCTCTGACCACTTTTATTCACCCTCGACAATCAGACAAACTAGAGATAAAAGGCATCCAAAATGGTAAGGAAGGAGTAAAACTGTCACTCTTTGCAGATGCCATGGTTCTACATATAGAAAAACCTAAAGACTCCACTGAAAACTATTAGAACTAATAAATGGATACAGCAAAGTTGCAGGATAAAAAATTAATACACAGAAATCTGTTGCATTTGCATATACTAACAGTGAACTAGAAAGAGAAAGGAAAATCATTCTATTTACAATTGCATCAAAAAAGAATAAAACACCTAAGAATAAATCTAACCGAGGGGGTAAAAGGCCTGTATTCTTAAAACTACTAAGACACTGATGAGAGAAATTTAAAAAGACACAGAAGTATGGAAATCTATCCCCTGCTCATGGATAGGAATAATTAATATTGTCAAAATGACAATACTTCTCAAAGCAATTTACATAATCGATGCAATCCCTACAAAAATACCCATGACATTTTTCAATGAACTAGAGCAAATAATCCTAAAATTCTTATGGAACTACAAGAGATCCCAAATAGCCAAAGCAATCCTGAGAAAGAAGAACAAAGCTGGGGGTATCATGTTCTGCACCTTCAAGCTATACTACAAAGCTACAGTAATCAAAAACAGTATGGTACTGGTACCAGAACAGACCCATAGATCAATGGAACAGGACAGAGAGCCCAGATATAAATCCACACATATATGGTCAATTAAGACATGATAAAGGAGTCATGAATATACAATGGGGAAAAGACTGTCTCTTCAATAACTGGTGCTGGGAAAAATGGACAGCTACATGCAAGAGAATGAAAATTGATTACTCTTTAAACTCCATGCACAAAAGGAAACTCAAAATGGATGAGAGTCCCAAACATAAGCCATGAAACCATAAAACTGAGGAAAAACATAGGCAAAAATCTCTTGAACATAAGCATAAGCAATATTTTTCTGGACATGTCTCTTGAGGCAAGGGACATAAAATTAAAAAAAAATAATGGCCACTATCCAAATGACAAGAAATAACAAGTGTTGGTGAGTATGTGGAATAAAGGGAACCCCTGTGCACTGTTGGTGGAAATGTAAATTGGTGGAGCCACTATGGAAAGCAGTATGGAAGGTCCTCAAAAATCTTAAAATAAAAACACCGTATGACCCAGTAACTCCACTTCTAGGAATTTACCAAAAGGGAAAAAAATCCCTGATTTGAGAAGATATATGCACCCCACCCCTATGTTTACCGCCACATTATTTTACAATAACCAAGATATGGACGAAACCAAAGTGCCAATGAATAGATGAATGGATAAAGAGCACGTGTACCTGAACACAATGGAATGCTGTTCACTCATAGAAAAGAAAGAACTCCTGCCATTTGTGACAACATGGATAGACCATTATGCTAAGTGAAATAAGCAAGGTGGAAAATTACAAATACCATATGATTTCACTTATTGGTAGAATCTAAAAACAAAGCAAAAACAAAATTAATGTAAGAGCAGTAGACCCAAAAACACTGAGAAGTGACTGGTGGTTCCCATGGGGGAGGGGATGGAATGGGTGGGTAGGGTGGGGGATAAAGGGGCACAAAAATTCTCAATCATAATATAAGTTGGTCATAGGGATGGTAGTACAGCATGGAGGATATAACCAATGATTCTGTAACATCTTCCTTTGCTGACAGACAGTAACCGTACTAGTTGTGGTGAGGATTTAATACGGGTTAACATGTGAACCACTGTGTTGTATGCCTGAAACTAAGATTGTGTATCAACTATACTTCAATTAAAACAAAAAAAAAAGAATCCACTAGGAAAAAAAATGTGGTTCTCTTCATAGTCTGTAGCCTTGATCTCTGATGCAAGTGGAATTTTAAAAAATAATGCCTCTTTCATCCTAATTATAAGCATAGTTGATATTCCACAATCGTAGTTGAAATTTCTTGGCTACTAAATGTCAATAGTTTAAACAGAACACTAGTTTTCATTCATTTGTGGAAGTAATCTTTGCAAATTACATACTCCTATGACCAGGAACAAATGTCTTAAGTTTCCTTTGATGACAATTATAAATGGCCAACATGAAATGCTTACTCTACAAGGTGTCATCAGTGAAATAGATATTGAAAGAATTAAGGAGAAACCAAGGATTTAAAGTTTTCCACTTTACTGTTGTATGATTTAAACAAGAAAACTATGTGCTATTTACCAGGCATTCCAGGCAATGCCTGTCTTCTCAGTAATTAATCAAAGATGAAGTATCTTTCCCAAATGAGTGCCCTTTCAGGAAAGTTTAGCTGTTTCTGCCATTTACCTTTAGACAACAGCAGCCTTCAAAATACAAGGTCATATTTCTGCATCACTGAAACATGTGTCCCTATCAACTTCCTTTCTGGCTTCAAAGATATTCTATCAGATTATGGATCAGATATGAAGAGGTTTAAGTTTCTGTAAGTGCATCTGGGGGAGAACTTAATCCAAAACACAAGCTTACCATAATTACAAAATACAACTAAAAATCCAATGTCTGAGTTTTGAATTACAGAATATCTCAGGCAGATGCAGTATTTAAATTTTCCCCTTTTAAAAGTCAAAAAGAGGTCTCCTCCAAGACAATGCTGATTAGAAAGGAGCACACAGGGATTTTCTGGGAAAAGGAAAAGTTTAGTATCTTCTTTTGGGTGGTGGTTACTCCATGAACTACCCACTCAAGAACTTGTGTATTTTACTGAATGTAAATGATTCTCAGTGTCTAAAAAACAAAATTTAACTGTGAAGGTAAAAACAGACTTATATCTTTTAATATTTTTCCAAAAAATGTTTGAAAGTCATCATCATCTGTAAATGTGAACATATGATCTGTTATTAAATTAATAGGGCAGGCCAGAGGTGACCAAATACTACCATTTTACCTATTGACTTTTATTTACAGAGAGTGCTCAGTACTCACAGCTCAAAAATGGAAACACTAAGACTGATCAGGTTTTACTGAACAGATGAAAGAGCCTAACTGAGGAACAGATAAAAGGGATAGGTATTAAAACATCCAATTAACTTTACAGGGCTAGGAAAAAAATGTTTCTACCACTACCAAAAGCATCATCACCATTTGAGTAGACACTTTAAAGCATGACAACGCAATAGAAATTTTACCTATTTACCTCTAATAATCTTCACATACTTATTATCACTTCATAAAGAAGGTTTGCAAGTTAAATGATTTGATTTGTCCAAGGTCAAAACTATGCAGTTTTACTTCAAGGCTTCAGCAACAACGTAAAACCTGTCCATCCATTACATAAAATATTTAGTACAAATAATACAATCTAAAGTAGTTAAAATGACACAAGAAACATCAAGAAACTGACAATACTTACCCTGCTCATGGAATCAAAGCACTTTCTGACCAATGATTCCACATCATTAGGTCTGTCTTGAACATTTATCCAGTCTAACAAAGATACATTAAAAAAAGGTGGATCACCATCTTTAGTATCTACTGGAGCTTCACCCTGACAGATGGTGCTTTGACAAGATTCTTTCATTTCTTTTCCACTCTCAGCATCTGTGGTATCTGGGGCTGCATGTTCCACTGACTTGTGAAGTAAGGTTAATGAGGACTGGTTAGCTGTTCTGGGCAGATCAGGAGAGAGCACCGGATCAGTGGAAGTTTTCATCTCAACCTGCTCTGGGCCTTCATGTTCAGGTGAAGAATCCAGTCTTCCCAAACATTCTCTGTAACTATGTCTGGTCAGGCACTCCAGAAGCGGGATCTTGGCCATTATGGAAACTGCAGTTCCTAAACTTAAAATACAAAATGTCTGTCAGTAAAATAATAGGACGGCTCTAGTGAGAGATTAGCATTTAGACATAGATAACATTTTATCAGATACACAACCTTACGACTATCTTAGCTATATCATATGGCAATATTTAGAAAAGAAAATTTTCCTCAGTTGCCTAATGTCTGAAAACTTCCATTTTCATTAGATATGTTTTTACATTTTGCTTTACTTTATTGTAAAGTTGGTAGCAGGGCAAGGAGGCAAAGATTCTTGGGTTTATAAATGATTTCAAAAGTATTTTGAGCCTTTTCATTAAGAAAACAAGACAAGAAAAAGAAATGTGAGAGATCCTTAAAATATGTAAGATTGACCAAAACTTTTAAATTTTAGAGACTATAAAAGTCATAAGTCTCATAACATGAACTTCCTTTAAAATAAATACATGGCCTATTAGAAACAAAATTGTAGTTACTAAAATTGATAAATTGCACAGGTAATTTAAGCAAACATCTTATCATCCATTTTAATGGCAAACATACTGAGTAAGTTTTAACTTGATGTCTTCTATGGATTGCAGATAATTTGAATAAATACTTTCAAACTTGAAAAGTAGTTTTTGGTATGAATTTGAACAGTCCTCTAGATTTGCCATGATTGCAGCCCAGCCTTGGTGTTGAAGATGTTCATCATGGACCAGACCTTCACAGAAAGAGCAAAGTTTCTTGGCAACTTCATACATTTCCTATATTGAAAAAGAAGAAACAAACAGTGAAAGAACCTAACATTTGTATGCACGTTTGCATATGTGAACTTACTAGTATGCATGGATATATTCTAAACACATTTTAAAGAAAGCATTGTCAAGGGAATGTTTTAATTTATCTTATCATTCCTGCTTGTTGCTGTATTAGTGAAGAGGAAGAGAAACTCCCAACTCATTGCTGCTGTGACTATATACTGGTAGAGCATCTACAAAGAGCAACTCAGCAAAGGCTTGCTCAATGTAGGGTAGCCACAAATCTTCAATTTGTAAAAAACACAGTATATATGAAGCACAATAAAATGAAGTACAATAAAATGAGGTATGCCTGTATTTCTAAACCAAGACTGTTCTTTTCTAGTTAATCAGAAAAGAAATCTAAAGGAATTTAATATATGAATTTCATTTATAGCTTTTTTTGCTTTTAAACATAACTTTGTTTTCCCAAAAACATTCCTGGACTCTTTAATGCTTATTAATTACGTTCTAGAAAGATGTTTATTCTCTTTTTTATGTTGTATCCTAAGTGAAAAACTGGGTTGTTTCACGAATGTATATACTACTTAAATACTAACTGCTCTAAGAGATTTACTTTAAAAAGTAAATATTAACACTCAATAAAAATCTATTCTTTATTAACTTGTTTATTTTTACAAAAGGTAAGTACTGTTATTTGGTTTATTCAAAACATTTTTTCATGTCTGAAAGTAAAATGTGTCTCACTACTGATAGCTTAGAGCCAATATTACAGTAAAGCAGTAGCAAGTCAGAAAGGAAAAACAGATGGTAGGAGGCAATATAAGAGGAATGTATTGGGAAGACACTTGGTTTTTCTCAAGGACTGAAATATGGATATGGAGGAAATAGTCACATTTTTTAGAATTATGTAAGCTCTTATCACCTATGTCTATTCTAACATATGTAGTTTACTGATTAAAGCAATGTTCAGAAGCCATTATCTACATGCCATCTTTTAGGAAAGAAATCGGACATGTTTAAAACAGCTTTTCTACTCTAAGATCTTGTAGTTATTTGCAAATGCAGAATGACTAATAATGTACGGGCCTAAAATTTAAAACCAAGACATATTATTCAGAAAATATTTTTTCAAAACAAGTTTGTTATTTTTCATGATTTTTTTTGCATGCTTCCTCCATAATCTGGAACACTGGCTATTTAGATTTAAACACTTCAAGAAGCAATCAATTCATTACAATGTTTGCCAATGCCTAATAAGCTAATAATTCATGTAAATATTACCAAATATGTAAGTAACATCACTGTGTTAAATACACCAATTTCTAATTTTAAAATGTATGAGGGGTAAATAAGTGTTATGTCTGAAAAAGTAATTATATTTGTATCTTACCACTGCAAGTTGTGTTCTTGAAGCAACAGTGTGAAAAACTGCAGGCATCATAAGAGACTCTTCAACTTTTATTTCCATGTCATTTTCTGCTGAAAAGGTAGTTTTAGGAATAGCAGGTGGACGATCACATAAGATCATTTCTTTGTTAAAAAGAAAAATTGGATTTGTGTCCTACAGAAGTAAATGCAAAGAAAAGGAAACATAAGTAAAATGTTGAAAACATTGAGTGTGTGCACTGCCCTCAACATAGGAAGCAGATGAGACCCCCTTTTGAATGCTGAGCTCCGGATCCCCAATGTGGTGTGAAGCTGGCACATGTCTGAATGGCAGGGCTCTTAGACACCTACCGTCCCAGCACTGTAGGTGCACACTCTCCTGTCTGCAGCCATGCATTCTCCTCCATTGACCACCAGCACCTGATGCTGAATAGCAATCTTGTATTTGCTATGAATGGCATGCTTAAGGTCTGCCACACTTTTTAGAAAAAGGCAAAAATCAGTTATTTCCATTTACCCAGTGATAAACTTTTTCATTATCAAAGTAGCACTATGTAAAATATCTGAAGACAATGAATTTCACCCTAAAATTTCTCACCAAGAATACTAGTAAAAAATACAAGCTTTCTGTTTCTGGAATTGGATTCTATAATTAATTGGCTGATACTCAGGTGAATATATCACCCATATATCACATCTAAAAGTGAGTCTACTAAATACACACAATAGATGTATTTATTTCTGCGCTCTTTATATAACAGGCAGGATTATGTTCAAATTCACATTAGGTCCATAAAAATCCTTAGAACAAAGGATGTTAAAATCCCCACATAATATTATACAAACTACACTGAGTCGAAACCATATGAAAATTGCTTCCTTTCCTGCATTTCAGAACAATCAACCCTTAACAAGTAAAATTTTTATAAAATCTAGAACGTACATTTAAAAAAATTTTACAATTCCATTTTTATTTATTTTTTATTTTTTATTTGGTAACTGTTTTTTTTTATTAAGGTATCATTGATATACAATCTAATGAAAGTTTCACAAGAAAAACAATGTGGCTACTCCATTCACCCTTATTATCGAGTCCCCCCCATGCCCCATTGCAGTCACTGTCCATCACTGAAGATGCCACAGACTACTTGTCTTCTCTGTGCTACACTGTCTTCCCCATGATCCCCCACACCATGTGTACTAATCATAATACCCCTCAATCCCCTTCTTCCTCTCTCCTAACCCGCCTCCCTCACCCCTCCCCTTTGGTAACCACTAGTCCCTTCTTGGAGTCTGTAAGTCTGCTGCTATTTTCCTCCTTTAGTTTTGCTTCGTTGTTATACTCCATAAATGAGGGAAATCATTTGGTATTTGTCGTTATTCGCTGCCTTATTTCACTGAGCATAATATCCTCTAGCTCCATCCACGTTGTTGCAAATGTGGATTTCCTTCTTTCTTATGACTGAATAGTATTCCATTGTGTATATGTACCACTCTTTCTTATCCATTCATCTTCTGATGGACACTTAGGTTGCTTCCATTTCTTGGCTATTGTAAATGGTGCTGCTATAAACATAGGGGTGCATATGTCTTTTTGAATCTGAGAACTTGTATTCTTTGGGTAAATTCCTAGGAGCAGAATTCCCGGGTCAAATGGTATTTCTATTTTTACGTAATTCCATTTTTAAAACTAAGATTATTAATTCTACAAATTAATTGTAATATCAGTGTCAGATTTTTTTATTCTGTATTGCTGTCAAGTCTTGACTATTATGGCCACTATAAAAATTTAAGGTTTGGAAATATTTGCTCCTCTATTTCCTTCCTGTGTGGCCACAAAACATATCCTCCCCACACTGAGACCTCTCCCTATTTTTCACAAATATAAGAAGGAATTTGTTAGTCAAATATTTGAAACCTTGCAAAGCTGGAGAGTTACTAGCCATTAAGTCCCACTAACTGAGAAAACAAACACTACTGACTTCACTCATATGAGGAGAAAAAAAGAAAATCACTAAAAAGCACAGGACTGATACATGTTGCCATAGCTAGAAATTCCCTTAGCAATGTCCTATGAAATTTAATAGTAATCAGCTATGAAAACTTACTTCTGATAGCTTCAGTTTGAAATCAGTGCAGGTAAGGTTTTTTTTTAAATTGTGGATAATATATCCCCACAAACAGAACACACAATTTAATGTATTTAATTTTAGCATTTTGGAGAAAGATGACAATTGCATATGTAGTATGCTAAGATAAAAGATTTAAGACTTGCTATATTGCTACTGTTATTTAACAAAAGAATGGTTTTCTCAAAATCATTCTTAACTTTTTGCATACACAAAATGCAATACTGATGAGAATAAATGAAATGCAGCTCACGTCTGCACTGTGAGTTCAGTGTCAAATGTCAGGGTAGTCCCAGTGTTAACCAGAAATACATATAACTTCATGATGATTTCTCTGGGTTCTGTGAGTTTCTCTCACACTTGGATACAGTTACTAAAAGAAACAGACAAGTGGTCAATTTTACAAACACACTGCAAATACAAATACCCTCACATAAGACATAGCACAGTTGTACTAAATAAATAATTTAAAAACCAAAATAGGTTTTGATGGCTAAGATGGCTAACTGGGCAATTCAGTAAACTTGTTGCTCAAAAAAAAGTAATAAATGAGAGTACTGAAGAGTATTATAGCTGTTCTGTCATGAAAAACTAATTTGCTTTAAGGAAGAAAGAGACCAGTGGTTAGAATAAAAGTTATGTGTACATTTCACAAAGCTCTCATGTATCCCTCTATATTAAGAAAAAAATAAATATAAAAACATAGTCAAATATCTTCCTAAGTCCAAAAGTTCTTCCCCCGCTTCTTCCTTGTAACAATAAAAACTTGTCTTAAGATAAACTTAGTAATAGCAAATAGTAGCCACTACTTCCAAGTTAGGGGAAATAAGTTACTCAGAATTTTTCTTACCAGCTGTCTCTTAAGCTGAGTTCTACCACCTCATACTGAGTTAAATTTGCCCCATATAAGAAACTGTGGCCCTAATAGTTACATCATTCTGTGGAAAGTGCACAGATCTAGAAATCAGAGTCAAAAGAACTCTGCCATTAACTAGTTGCCCAAGTCAAAACCTCATGTATAAAATACAGTTTCTTTCTCTATAAAATAAAGGAACAGATTTCAAAATCTAGCATTTTTTTAACTGGAGGCAAAAAACCCTAAAGACTAATGAAAGTGATTAAAGACAACAACAAAAATGAGATCTCTTTTCACAGGAATTTTAGAGTAAAATTATCAGTGAAGAAGGAAAGTGCAAATGTTTAAAATTAGTATTTTCAAAATTATTTAAATATATTAGATCAAAAACTGTTATAAAGGTAGGAACTGCAACTTACCGTGAGGCACTGTGAAAAGGACTATCACTTTTCTTCAGAAGCCGATTAAAACTGGCTTATATTTGCTTTGCTTATATTGGCAACTGAATGGCATTACTGGTTAAATTCAGTGAACTGGAAGAGAAATATTTCTGAATTATTATGGAGAGGAGTAATTCAGTATGTGACAAAACATGTGGTTATACTACTCTCTTCAAGATTACCTTCTGAAGGAGTAATCTCCTGTTTTTGTGCCTCCACATTCACTGAAACCAGAAGCATACGACTTCCACCCACACCACTCCATCGGAAGGCATCCAAAGAACTCCCCAAACCACCAAATCCTACAGCCATTTCTCAGTCCTTAAAATATAATGGTAAAAAAAGAGCCCAGTCTGTGGAGTCAGACTGTCCGGGTTTGACTCTGGCCCCCACTAGCTGCACATGATCTTAGTTTTGCTCCTTTATGGTTTTTGTTTCTTCTCTCATACAACAGGAATAAAAATGGCACCTGTAGCAGACAGCCTCTAAGACAGCCCTGCCACCTCAAGGTATCCATACTCTGGTGCAGTTCTGATGCCATTCCCCTCCCTCCATGTCTTCCTTATCCTTCATCCATCAGCCTCCACACTGCCTTCAAGGAGACCATTCCAGATGCCAGGATGAGCAGGTTTTTCTGCTGCATAAAACCAACAGTGACTATGATTTTTACAGCAGCAGCTACCATTTATCAGTGTTTACTATATTCTTGGCAGCTATTCTAAAAGTTTTCTTAAGTGGAATGCTTTCACTTGATCCTCACATAAACCCTTTGAGGTAGACAGTAATATCCTCATTTTATAGATAAGGAAACTAAGAATTAAGGACTTAAGTAATGTCATAGGTTAATTAGTGAGGATTCAAACCCAGGCAGTCCAGTTCCACCTTCTGTTTCCTTTGGCTCCTACAGTAACATCCAGTAAGACAGAAAACATATGGCTTCTTCCCCTTCACCACAACCTCCCACCCTCATATCCCCTACCACTTCCAACTTTTCACTCCCAAACACCACACTGCTTAAACTCCCTGAACAAAACGTACCATTTAAAGTCAGCCTTCACAGCAGACTCAAGAGACTCCAAGAGTGAACTAGTGGTTACCAAAGGAGAGGGGTGTGGGAGGGTGGGTGGGGAGAGAGGGAGAAGGGGACTGAGGGGTATTATGTTTAGTACACATGGTGTGGGGGATCACAGGGAGGACAGTGTATCACAGAGAAGGGACATAGTGGATCTCTGGCAACTTGCTGCACTGATGGACAGTGACTGCATTGGGGTATGGGTGGGGACTTGATAATATGGGTAAATGTAGTAACCACATTGTTTTTTCATGTGAAACCTTCATAAGAGTGTATATCAATCATACCTTAATAAAAAAATACATACATACATACATAAATAAAGTCAGTCTTCATCAGGGCTTGTACTCCCTTAGAATCCTCCTTCCTCTACCAGCTATTATCACTCCTTTTGCCAGCTTGACTCTCCCCCTACATGTTTTCTTCCACAGCTTTAATCATGCAATCAAATAATTAGCTATGCTATATACTCTATGTGTGCTTCTATGCTTGCATATATTGTGATGTTTCTTCTCATATTTCCCACCTTTATTTAATATAAGCTTCTTTAAAGCAAGGACCATGCATTTCTGGGAACTAGCTCTAAGACAGTTTCTAAAAAAATCAGTGAATAATCCTATACCAGTAAGATTCTTCTATATCACTGTGAAGACTGCTAAGAAGTCACATGCTTCAGATCACCCCAGGATTCCTTCAGGTTTTTCTCCAGAACTGTTATTCCATGACAATAAGTAAGGCTCCATTCCATCCATCATGAGCACACTCCCTCACCCCCACCATTCATGGGTGATGCTGAGAGACTACAAATGCAGTCCCAAAGGCTCAGTCCAAGTAAACAGATACCTAGTTAACATATACTAACGTATGTATTCCTGTTATGCTACAGATTATTACTGAATCTTTTAGTGAATGAGGCAAAATAACTAGGAAGCTAACAGAATAAAATGGCAAACAGCCGATCCTTAGTCTCCAAAGTAACAAAGTATCCCATGTTTTCATCCATTATCTATTGTTTATAGCCATCAGGCTGGCAGCTTTAACCAGATCCCCCCTCCTGGATCTTCATTCTTTACATCTTCATTTACTGTCAGCTACCCACAAGGGCCTATCCTGGAATAACATAAGAGAAAAATCTTAAACTAGTAAGATAAGTCATTTTTGCTCCCATGGATCTACCAGTCCTGGTGATCTGTGATTAAATGTCAGGCTTGTGGCTTCTGTGGCTACAAAATGCTCTTATTTCGTATGTTGTATGAATAGAGCACATAAAATGATCATTGCCAACACTTACTAAGTGATTCAGTCCATGCGAACCATTCTGCTCAGTACTTTTATATGCATGACTTCACTTACTTTCTTCACAACATATAAGATACCCATATAATTAGGGCTTCCCTTTGTAGATGAAGAAAGATTCAGGTTATCCCGCTTGCTTAAAGGCAGAAACTTGATAAATAAAAGATCCAGGGGCTTGAACCCAAGGTGACATACAACATTTATGCAGTAAAAATATCACCTAGAATCTAGAATATCTTAGGCATTTTCAAGTAAAAGCAATTCCAAAATATGCTTGACACTTCTCTCTGTTTTCTTCTTTAAAGACATGGATATTGTTGGCTAAACAACAGCTACTATTGACTGGAAACATGAACTATAAAGATTATAGCAGCTACATGATATCCTCACAATTCCTACTTGTGAGAAAGGCTAATATTATCCCCATCAATCAAATGACGAAACCATGGCTCTCAAAAGTTCAGCTACTGCCCAAAGTCACAGAGCAAGAAAGTGGTAAAACCAGAATTAAAATCTATGGCTGGATCAAGGAAGGTAGAACATGAATATACTACTGAAACACATGGATCACACACATTCTATAACTTGCCATTCTACAGTTCCTTTAGGAAGTCCAATACTACTTTCTCACCCCACCAATTTTACCAGTTTCTGCAATCATTTTTTAAGCCTTAATTTTTCTAAAAACAGTCAGATGCAGAAGAACCTCCAAGATCAAGTAAGAGGGGCTGGGATAACAGAACACTTCAAAATGTGACACAGGAAGATTTTCAGAAGAAAGGAAAGTCACCATCCAAGACCCTGGCATGCACCTACTGGGAGAATAAGATTTCCTTGGATCCATGGATGTGAATGATTCCTGGCATGTAGTAAAAGCCAAAAATTCTTCTATTCCTGAGTCATCTTTGCACTGTGGGATTTTGAGGACTTCAGAGCTGAAGATATGTATAGAGGAGAAACTTGCCTGCAGCAGCCGAAGAGTGTGCAGTGCCACCAGGGACCTCCCCTGCTCTGCAGTCCATGGACTGAGCGTGTGCTGTTCTAAGGGACAGCTGTTGAGGTCGCAGATGCCACTCCACTCCCAGTTGCTGCTTTTTCCTACCCAGGGCACACAGTGAGTGACAGCTATACATGTCAGCGACTCTGCTGCTACTGTGGGCAGCAAGGTGTAGAATCTCAGACCTGCAGTGAGAGACCCAGCAGGTCACCAGTCCTTCTGCTGGACCTTCAGGAAGAAGAGAAGGGTAACTGAGGATCTGAGCATCTCTGCTCAGACAGTAAAACTTATTGTGTTGGCCTCTACCCCAGCCTGCTAGGCTCATACCCCATAAGTGGTCCCTTGTGGCTCTAGAAAAAAGCTCAAACTGATGGCAAAGGAACACACAGCATGCCCACCACCCTGTAAGGCCCATTCTGGACAAATGGGACAGAGGAGGGGAGGAATTTTTTCTCTAATTAGATAAGCATCTACACAATAGCCTTAATCTTGAGTCTTGACCAGCCAAGGCTAAATACTTAACGATCTGGTCTTTTACAGAGAATGGCTGCCAACTTCTGCTCTAAAGCTTGAGCAACTACAGCCAATTCAGTGAGAGCTGTGCATACCTTGGTTTCCACTGGCACCTAAGTCAAAGACTGGAGCCCCACATGAACACACGCTGTCTGCAACAGTAACAACACAGGGAAATGACTAGAGCAGCAGCAGCCAGGAAACCCTCCAGGAGACAGGCCCAATTTCCCAGCTTGCTTTCTACAAGACTCTGGATAGATCACAGAAGTTACTTTTTTCTGACTCATGGGGGAATGGGGAAAGAGTAGACAACCAAAAACGGATGAATCTTCCCATTACCCACCCTTTCATTTAATTTGAGTATCAAGAGGTAATTTAACTTTCTCCTCAAAACTGGTAAGTGGGACAGTGTTTTAAGTAATTAAGGATTAATCATCTTTTAAAAAGTTTAAATGAATTAGAAGAAAAGCACAAAGATCCACAAAAAATAGGCAAAGTGCATGAGGAAGTAATTCAAAAAGCTAACAAATTGGAAACTATGTGAAACCTCTTCAGTAATAAAAGAAATAAAAACCTAAGAAGGGCACTATTCCACCTATCAAACAAGCAAGATTTTCAACCTAAGAGATAAAATAAAACAGTCAAAAAACTACTTTAGAGATGGATGCCCAAGAAATTCTTCTCTTTTCATAAAATACATATTCCACAGACCCACTGGAAAAAAAGACAGCAACCACTCTAGAGCACTAAATACCCACAGTGTCCGTGTAATGAGGAGGGGGCCTTACTCAAAGAAGGTCTAGCCCTACCTGTGGGCTACAGGAGGGGAACTTCAGGCCCCTGAAATGTCCCACCTGACAGGAGTACCTTTGCTTATCTAGGGGCTTTAGGACATACTTTATCAGTTCCGACCTCCAGGAAATGGAGACTAAAAAGACATTAGTCCAGCCTCCAGGGAGAGCTGGAAACCAACGGTCAGCTACATAGGCAGTAGGTGATAGAGCCCTAATAAAAACTCTGGACACCAAAGACTCAGGTGAGATCCCCTAGTTAGCAGTTCTGTGTAGTCACCCTTCCTGGCCAAGGGGAGGTAATGCAGTCCCTGACCCCATGAGAGAGGGTGAGTGAACAGAAGCTCTGCATTTGCAGCTTTTCTTGACTGTTCTGCGTGTGTCTTCTTCTGCCTGACTTTAATTCTGCCTGACTTCTTCTGCCTGACTGAAAGTTGAATCCTTTCACTATAATAAGATTACAGTCATAAGTGTAACACTTGTCAGAGTTCTGTGAGCTGTTCCAGGAAATTCTGGACTCCTGAATTTTCATCAGCTGGCTGCAAGTAAGGGTGACCCTGGGCACTATTGAACTGGTGGCTGCCATTCAAAGTAAGCAGTCTCCTTCTAACCCTAGAGATAATGAGAAGCACTTCATACCTGTATTGTGCTTTCTAAAAGGAACCTTTGGAGAAGTGGCTGATTCCAAAGGTCTCAAGTACCAATCACCTTAGCCTAGACCATCTATCAAAGATTGATAAGACTACATCAAAGGGCAAACAAATCTACTTGAAGGGAATCACACTGACTAAAATGGGATAGTTTGAGCATCAAAAGAATGATTACATATTATTGATAAGTTTTCACAAATGCCTAGGGTACGTAACTGGTTTTCTTGGTTTCACTGGATATGGCCGGTATTTGTAGGTCTGCTTTTGTTATGTATCTGTATTCCTATTCTGTTAATGTGTGTACGCAATTTAATTAGTAGTTTGTTAAAACCTATACATGTTTATGTTACTCTACAAGAAGTTATGTCAAAGAAATAATCAATCTTCCCATGTTTTCTTCCGTCTGCTACTTCTATAACTTTTCTTCTTCATTCCTTCCTAATTACAGCCCTTTAGTAGAATTCGTAACCCATATCGAAAATTACCGAGTATCATAATTCTACCAAGTGGTAAAGACACCTCAAGACAAATGCTGGACATAGAAGCCACAGGGCATAAATCTGCAAAGAAGTAAAAAGCTAACCTTTTCAAAGAATATTGCTTCTCTCTCACTTACCAACTTTACATTTCCCTGTATGGCCCAGGAAGACGGCTGGTTAGCCAGAGACGGGTAAGATTCCTCAAGGGAGGAACACCTAAGACAGGCACAGTCGCAGGGGGGCCATCGGGTGAGAAATTGGGGATCAACAGAGGTGAGGCTTAGAATCTCACCCCCCACTGTTTTGAGAGAAATATTCTGCATCTGTGGATGTTTTGTTGCTCTTGTCTAGCATGGATTAATACTTAGTCTATAGGCACAGACCTGATCATCTACATTTGCCCTCTTACAGCACTAAATTATGTTTTCTACCTTTATCTTGCATCTACCTATGACTTCAGCATTTTATTTAAAAAAAAAATAAGGGAGAAATGTGGGATTCACATATAAATCAAGTATAAAAATCAAATGAATAATCATATCTGACTTGATGATGTGTGATCAAAACCGAAAGTTTCTGTGATATGACTGCCCTTGCACTGTTCACCATGTAAGAACTTATTTACCATGTAAGAACTTGTTCACCATGTAAGAACTTGTTCACCATGTAAGAACTTGTTCGTTATGCTTCAGAAGGTTGGAGACTGTTGAGAGGCTTGGGGTTGATTAATGATTGTGCATTGAGTCCCCTATACAGAATTTTATTGTTAACAACCATTTGATCAATAAATATGAGAGATGCCCTCGCAAAAAGAAAAAAGAATGATTACAAATAATTAGTATGAAGCCCATGAAAATTCATTTGTTCAAAATGATAGCCAAAGAAGGGGAAAGAAACCCTCAGTGAACTAGGACAGCAATGTACCATAAAACTGAAAAAGTTAAGAATTAAGCATTTAATCATCTCTTTCCTACATGAGCTGTATTTCAGGATAACCAATATTTGATGAAGGAAAACATTTTTTCATAGAAAACTTTTTATGGAAAACTCCAGCTAATACTACAGACATAATATAGAAGATGACCATTTTGCAATAAGATAATGGATCTAGACATCAGTAGATGTTAAAATAATTATTAGAAATTTAACAGTTAAATTAGGCTGTCAAACATGAACACTTTGCTACAGACACGTCTGTGCTTCAGCTAAAAGCACACGGTACATCTATAAAGCATTCTTGTCCTGCCCACCGCCCGAACTGAAGCTTAACATAACTTTAAGAAAGCTACTATAGGTAACACGGGTATAGAGAAAAAACAAACAGAAGAAAATAATCAGCTAAATTCGTAAATGAGCATTCTTACAGAATAGTGACTCAAGGGAGGAAGAATTCTCTATTAAAGGAGATGGAAGAAACAATAACCAAATGTAATGTGTGGACCTGTTCGGACGCTGAATCAAACAAACTGCTGTAAATAGTCTTCTTTAAAATAAATGTGGAAATCTAAATATGGATTAGGTATTATACTGAAATATTACTATTCCTTTTTGAGATATGACAATGGCATCCTCCAGTTATAAAATAATGAATTCTGAAAAATTAATGTGTAAAATATATTTGAGAAGATTTAAAAGTCTAGCAAACAAACAAAAGAGGGGAGGGAGAGAAAGTTAGTTAGACAGGGGAATAGGTAAGATCAACAAAACACTGGTAACTACTACAGTACACGGATGAATAGATTAAATTCACTGTAACAGTCTACTTTTGTATATGTTTGCAAATTTCCATAGTACAATTACAATAATCACATTTTAATATTCAACATTCATACATTATAGGTGGGAATTGGCTATTATCTTCCTGGAAAGCAACAGACACATGTACATGGGGAAGGCAAGCAAGTTTCATAAACACACATTTCTCTTGTCAGTAATTCTACCATAAAAAATCATATTAAGAAAATAATTTGCAAGAGTTGAAATATATATGATACTTCACTATTTATGAATATTGTTACTATTTAGCTACTCATTGTCCTATTCATATGGTAAAACAGCACATGGAATTTTAAAAAAGATATACAATATTAAATAAAAACACCACATACAATATTGTTGCAATCATGTAAAAGGAATGCAGAGGGAAAAAAGATTAAAGGAAGAAGTATACTATACCAAAATGGTAAAAATTAAGTACCTCTAAGTACTGGGTTTAGTAATAATCTAGTTAAATGTTTATTTAGCTGCTACCAGAATACACCACCTTCCTGGTTATAATCTGACATAAAGGAAAACTAGTTGACTTTTACAAGGAAGAGCCTAACAGACTTGGTTTAAATTCCTATTGTGCCATTTACAAGCCAGGTAACTTGAGCAAAGTAAATTACACTCTCTCAGATTTAATTTTCTCATCTTAAAAGTAGAGATATATTCCTTGTAGAGATACTATGGGCAAACTCTTCTTCAAAATTCACAAGACCAAAGCAGTGAGAAAAGCGGAGGGAGGAGAACAATGTAACTGAAACAAGATTGGCTATAAGATAATAAACTTTTGAAACAATGATGGTTACATGTGACTCATTATTCTACTGCCTATTTTTTGTTTTTAACTTCCATAATAAGTAAATATAAAAATAAAAAAAACAAAACTTATGGAACAGTTCCAAAGGCTTGCCATCCCTCTAACAGGAGAAAAATAATATAGCTAAAGGCTTTGATCAATAACCTGATTTTTTACTCTGGATTTTTTTTTTTTTTGACCAGTGCTAAGTTGTATTAGAAAAGCAACTCCATCCTATAAAAGGCTAAAGAACCATTTCCATTCTGAATCCTTACTGCTGGCAACGTCTATACAAGGGCTGCATGAGTGCTAGAAATTATGTGCCATATCATCTACGATGCATGCTGCAAAAAGTTTAATTTTCCCCAATACCTACTGGTCATCTTTTCTTATGTTGACAGAAGTTATTGAAACACTTTCTGAAAACTGTATTTCATTGTGGTAAGACAGCCAAGAAATTTTTCTTTTCCAGGATTTTTCAAAGAAAACTGTCTATATGTTGTTATGTAAGTCTGGACCCAGCATATATCAGCTTTCAGCATATCATATTTGCAGCCAATCCATGAACATGAGCAGAATATACAAATAATGTTTAAAACACCAAGGCTTTGTGAATATTACAACTTCCTGTAAGCAAGCATGTATACATAGAAACATACAAATTAAACTTCCATTTTGCACCAACACTAATCAATATATAGTATAAAAGGATATTCAAAGCTTTCTTACTCTTAAACTATTTGCTCAGCCTTAGTTTTTCAGCAAAAATCCCCACAGACCTGAAAAATGAAATATGCCTTTAAGTTAAGAGCTCCTAGGGTCTGTCATTGTAATCAGAGGAATCCATCCGTGATGACACCTAGCATGCCTGGGCACTCAAGATTCTCTAAGAAAGCTTTATGTATAAGTCTCTCAAGCCATCTATTCAGTATCTAGGGAAATAGCAAAACTGAAACTATCTTGAAGGGCTACACAATTTTACTGGGGTAACAAAACATAAAGAACAATTCAGAGAGCCAAGTGGGAAATAAACAGTACATGTCCAGGAGTTCTGTCATTCTCTTCCATGAGCTCCAAGAGTTATCACAGATCTCCACTTTTCCCTTACCTACATCTCCTCATACCTTAGCTCCTCCAAGAGTATAGAGTCTTTTTAAAAACCCAATTTCTACCTTGAGCTTTGGATTATTAGTTTTTAGGTGGGCATCTTGTAGCTTCACAGCGGCATTACTTTGGTTTAGTAAATATTTTATTTCTAAATCTAATTTTTTTTCGTATCACAGACTGGACACAAGTAAGGGAATGGAAATATGAATTTTTGTGTAAGCAAAGTAAAAGCTCTGGTCAGATTCTACCTGAAAAGCATGGTTTATAAAATAAACTAAATGTACTAAATGGCCAATGAACAAAATATAATTACTCATGATAACATTTTAAATTCTATTAAAAGAAATGTCTTAATACTTTAATGAAGACTAATTTTGTATAATCAGTTATAAAATGTTACTGAAGTGCACCTTCTCCATTCAATCTATGAGCCGCATGACTTTATCAAGTAGAAAAAAGTAGAGTTTAAAACTCTCATCAGTACACAGATGTCTAAATTTCTGTTTCTTAATCCGTAAAACGGGGATGTTAATAACACCTGCCCTGTATGCCTGCTGTGAAAAAAGAAGTAAAATCCATGCCAAAGTTGTTATTTAAACAATACCAACTTCACAGTAAATGCTCCAAAATGTTACCTAGGTACAGGAAGTACCAAACAAAACACACAGTATTCAAGGGCATCTACTGAGTGAATAGCAAAAGTACTTTCAGGACACTGCAAGCAGTTACATAAATGACAAAGCAGAGTACAAATGGTAACTGAGACAAATTATATCCAAGCAGCTAATTTCTGGCAGTATATTAGCCAACATATTCTACAGCTCTTTATTTAAAAAATAAAAACTAAAACCCAATAATCATCACCCCTACCTTAATCTTTTCTTCCTCTCTACACTATTTCTCCTACTGACTTCTGGTTTCACTGTGGTAATCAACTTGGTTTAACATGTATGTCATATGTGATAAGTACTCCCTAGCCCCAGATCTAAGTTACCAAGTCTGTGAATCCCTCTCTTCCACCACTTTATTCCCATAAACTATCTAATTAGTGTTTACTACTACATATCTGAGCACTGACAATAACCTTACTGAGCAACGTCTACTTGCAGATTTCAACTCAAATGCAACTTACAGGACACCACCAACTAAATAATCGTAGGTCTTATTTCAATGTCAATGTACTTCTCCCAAAACTAAATATGTTTCATAACATCTACTTAGCTGTCTATATTCCTTGGTCTAATACTCTAGTATTGCCCTTCAAGTCTCACTACAGGAAGCTCCATGCCATTGAAAGGGGCCTCCTGACTAGAGAGGAATAAGCCTTGGTTGCCCAGGCCTTTAGTCATGTCATTTCATTGCCTCCATTCTGTGGCCTCTTCTCAAACATTCTGTCAGAGTCTTCACCAATCTACTGCCTGCCAAGACTCTTCGTTGAGCATTTATGGCCCACACATCAAAGTTCAACTAATTACATAACAGTGTTTATATCCAGAACATAAACAAATGTCCTGCTATACTTCTGTCCCACGTGATGAATGCCTTACATTCCCCAAACTGACTGTGAGTGACCAGAGTACTTAGCCATGCCTACACCTCTCTCTGTACCACAGTACCTAATATACACTACCTGGGCCCTGGACAGTCAATGAGGCCAAGGCCGTGGAGAACAGAACAAGCACCAACACTGAAAATCAGAAGAAAGGCTCAAAAAAAAACCCCCACAAGAACTGTATTTATTTATAAGAATGTATAGTTTATTTGCATATCTCTATATGCTTGCTACAAAAATGAGATGATCCAATAGACCTGAATTCACTTCTTCGTATGTAATCATTAAAAAATTAAGCAAAAGGGGACATTAGTAACCAAGCACAGATTTGGTCAGTTTGAACAGAAGAAGTAAGAGATCTGTGTTTTTAGTCTAGCTTCACATCGTTACCTCTGTGGCCTTGACAGAACATTACCTAATTTACTAAATCTCAGTTTCCTCATCTGAAAATTGAAAGGGGTGCACTGGGTGATTCCTCCATGCTTCTGTAAAATGCCATATAGTCAGATTATATATAATAACCAGTTCTAATTTATTTCATGTGCTATTAACCAAAATTAAAAAATAAAACTTACATGTTTATGAGCCTTCAAAGAGCTTAATTGCAAAAATGGGCATGACAATATAATGCAATATATACTTCAGACAGGTATGCACAAGTTATACTGAGAAGAAATGGGCAAAAATTCCAATAAAGGAGGTGTCATATCAAAAACCATCAAAAAGGATATGTAAAATTGAGTTCCAGCTAGAAACTTACGATTTACCCTTCTTGATCACATTTACTGAGACTTAAGAGGGGAAACTTAAGAGGAAAAGCTTAATATATCACTAATTTAAGTAGTCAGTCATTACAAACAGCTAATCCTTTTGCCAACTTATAATGTTGGGGTTGCTCATTATGTAATTTTCCTTTAGTTTATATAAAATCTATTAAACTTCTTAAGTGGATTGAGTGTAAATGATCTAGAACTGAAGTTATCACACGTAGTCGTAAAGTACCACAACAGACGTTTACCACTGCTTGTAGGAGTTAGAAATATACATGACATTAACTTTAATGTCATATAAAAGTTTAATTGATAAATCAAATTTAACTAAGTTTATAATGCTAGTACATAAGACAGTATTTCTTTTTACTAAATAGTCAAAATTTTCTAAAATTGGCATAATACTCCTTATATATAAACTTTTCTTAATTCCTACACAATGAAATCATACTATTACACATGTCAACATAAACCAATTTCAAATTAAAAGCAACAGGTTAGTACCTCAACAATTGACACAGGATTTTCGTAAAGACATTATGTGGCCCCTTGCCTAAACAATGTCTTTAGTTTCTGTCCACTGAGACAGTAACTATTAAGTGCCTACTATATATACATATACATACATATGGTCAGACAGACATTGTAGGAGAGAGCATTTATCAAAAAATGTCAAACATACCCAAAAAGTAATTAAAATTGGGACTCTAGCTCATTAATAGATAACATGTAGAACAGACCAGACTCAAACATCTTTATATATACCAACAGCAGAAAAATTCAAATTGGGGGAAGAATAAACTGTATATGCAATGGTATTGTGGCAAATTGCTATCCATAGCATGCAGAAAAATTAAGTCTTCTGTAAAAACATTTTTGACCCTTTAGATTATTACTAATGATTAAAATGAATGCAAAGTGTTGACAAGATAACAGCACACTGGCACAGTTTTGACAAGACTATAAACTGGTACAACTTTTAAGGAGATTTAATCTGGCAATATGTACCAAAATTTAAAATGTGCAAACCAGCAATTCTAAACTCTGGAAATATATTTAAAGAAACAAATAAAAAGACAAGTATCCAAATATATACATCCAATGACTTTCATTACACCATTATCTTTAACAATGAAAAAACAGAAAACTATCAATAGGAGTTGGTCAAATAAATTCTAACTATACAAAGTGATAATAATTAGTTAAAAATGTCAGACCTACACATGTTGACTGTAAGAAAAGTGAGTTATAGAATGTATGTGACCCTGGATTTTATTAACTAATGCTAAAAAATGCATATGCATACACAACTATTTAAAAGGTCTGGAACAATTTGATATCAGTCCTTTTAACAATGGCCATTTCTGGGTGCATGACTTTCATTTTCTCTGATCTACTTAAGTCACATTTATAATCAGGGGAAAATATACTTATTTCCATTTTGAAAAAGAAAAACAGAACACTTGTATTCCTTACAAAGAAATAAAGAACCTGAATATGCTTGCTCTAGAAGAGGCTGGTCCAACTAAGAGCAAGACAATGATCCCCAAATGCTGTCTCCATTCTAGCCCCCAATCTGATGTCCCAGTGGAGATGTACTCCTACTCTACAATTTTCCCTAGATGGTCATTTGTATTTAGTTCTCTAATTGTTCTCTTTATGTACACTTTAGAGGGGCAATAGAACTATAAAAAGAACATGAGATTTGGAGTCAGAAGACCTACACTCAAGTCCTGTCCCCAGTGACTATGTGACCCTGGGTGACATCATCTAACATTTTATTACAAAAAGGAAAAAAGCTACCTATCTCACAGGGTTGTATGTGAACAATCTACACATACATGAAGTCATGCAAACTAAAGTCCAACACAAACATCAGTTCTGGTTACAAGCTAATCCAGACCTCTGTTTTGAGTCCAGGACTAGCACTTAAATATCACTAATTAGATACCATAGTTACCACAAAGTCAGTGTGTTCATTTTCAGTTCAGTGCTTTTCGTTTAAAACTGCTCCCTAACCTTTGTCAACAGAACTATCATTCTCCTTTTACTGAAAATCTCAATTATTTATATCCAAATTCTATCCATTCTTCCTTTATAAATCCAACCCCCATTTTCCAATGGCATGACCCTTATTTTAGGGCCTGGAAACTCTTCTCCCTGCCTGTAAGACTCCACCCTGTTCCAACTCTTCCCACCAGTTACAGCCACTGAAATGTGCTGCTTCTCCAGCGGGTCAATGGACCACCCTGCTCTGTTGTTTTGCAGCTCCTCTCCTTTCACCTCAGTGCAGCACCTATTTCTGTACCCAGATGATTTCACTATCTTCCTGCCCTGTTAAAAGCATGTGAATTTGCCAACTCTGTCAAAAAGCTAAATTAGCATTAAAACGGCAGATTTTGGAGCAATATTTATCTGTGTTGGAATCCCATCTCTCCCACTGATGCTTAGATGACGTACGCACTCAGTTTACCAGCTGTGAAAAAATGATACCTTTTACAGAGTGGATGAGAGGTATAGCAATAATGTATTTCAGATTCCTTTCGATGCAAGGTCTATAACAACAATGCATTAAAAATGACAGCAATTGTAACTTTAAATTCTAGTGTTCAAGGGCTTCATAATCAACCCGTTTATCCTTCTACAAGTACTTTCAACTACTCCCCTATAAGAAACCTATACTCTTATTTCACACAGTCCTGCCAGATAAAATTCTCCCTATTTCTGCTCACCTGAATTTCACTCATCCAAGTATGGTCCAAAAATATGTCCTATTAGCACTTCTGGGAAGTCTCCCCTAATCACAGGTAGCTCATGGAACTCTTTTCCCCTCTCCTGAACTTACAGAGTTCTTAACCAGCTGTATATCGTAATATGAATTATCTTATATTGGGGAAAAATATCTCACATTGTGAAAGGACATTTGTTCCTCCTGGATCCTTCTGGGATCAGCTATAAATAAGGGGAAAAGGAGAGAAGTATTTTTTAAAATACTGATTCCTTTGCATTTATTCCTAGATATACAGTGGTTGCAACTGTACTTTTATGTCCATAAGAAAAATAAGAAAACATTTCCTACACTCATAAAAAACACTGTCTATCCAATTCAATTGGAGAGTAATTTACACTTTCCTCTTTGAGATTACCACCATACCATTAGTGGGCACAAAACTAGAATGACAGACCTAATCTACTCAAAACTTAGTATCAGCTTCCTTATGTATGGAGGACAAAGGAGAAAATGCTAGATGAAAATCACTGACCTCCAAAAGAGAACACCTTCCATCATCATTCATCCAACATTTGCTGAACAGTCAACATAAGCCAGAAACTGTGTTGGGTGCTGGGAATACAGCCACACTCAAGTTGTTTTCCAGTCTGGAATACATGGAATTTGAATGGCACTAGATAAAGTGGCCAAAATCTTCAGAGGGAAAAAATAAAGAGTGGGAATAATTTTATCTGCTCTTAATTCCAAAAATTGCAATACAAAGCAATTTTACCTCATTGAGGGGTCACTGGGTGCTGTATCAATGAAAATAATGTTCACCGCAAAGGAAGTGTGCTTCAATCTCTCCAAATCAGATTTATTCCCATCTGATCCTAACTCTTTCTCGCAAGAGAGGAAGAGAAAAAGAAGGAAAGAAAGAGGACTAGACCAGCCATCTTCCTCATGCTCCCCCAAAGCGAACGTTTTCTATAAAGGTGGAGGGCCTCAAGCAACTTGAAGTAAGAACAGCACCAAAAGAATGAAGATAACAGGAATATTTTCAACAGTTTGAAGTAAGTCCTGTAGGTTTGAGTCGAATAATACAACATGGGAATCTCTCCATGTCAGTACACATGAACATATTATACATTTTGTGCCCTGCCATTCATAAAAATTATGTAAATACATGACTTAAAAGAAAATTTGGATTTGGATACGTTAGTAAATGACCAGTCTTATTTTTTCAAAAAGCTGTCCTAATCAAGAACATCATTAAGACTGACATTTTGAATTAGTCTCATTCATAAAAACTAAATTCACTTTATAAGTATTATTGCATTTAAGAATGTTTTTTCATATTTGTCATGGCATTTGGAAATTTCTGCTCAATAGAATCAAAAGAACCATTAAAATTAATTTAAGTCAAGCCTACTAAAAAACAGCTCTGATACTTCCAAAGTGTACCAAGACTACAAATCACAGTCATTTTTACTGTATTACTGTCACCAGCTGAGATATGACACCCAGGGTTGTGCATGGTATTGTTTTTAAGGGGTAGCAGTATTAACTGTGACACTTCCTTTAAATGTGAATTCTGTTTTTTCCAACTGTGAATACATCAATTATGTCTATAGCAAAAACTTTCTAGTTCTATGTTTCACTTTATAATATACTAAGTTAAAAAAATGAGACCAAAATTATCTATTTAACAAATGTTGAATTACCTTCATTCTATTAAACCAAGACTATCCGTAAACATAAAGCAGTATTGAAAAAGGATGTGCAAGTCTGGAGTTTGCAATGTAACAGCTAAAAAAATCAAACATAAAATATTAACTAGGTGGTACTTATTTGACTAATATTTCAATAGATACTCTGGACAGTTACTGACCAATTACTCTGTGTGAAATACAAAGGAAAAATATGGATAGTCCCAAACCAGTACCAAAAAATGGAAATGGGTCACAATTATTTTCATTTCTTAGTATGATTACAAGCCAAAAAAACATGAGAATTCAAGACAGAAAAATCATGGGGGTGGGGCAGCTGATCCATAATCCTCACAGAACTCGCTAAACAGCTGTGATGGCAGAGACTAACCAATGAAAGAAAGGGTGCTTTCCCTTCCTAACCAATGAAAGAAAAGGCACCAGAGTGGTTACCTGCAACAAGTAATTTTAACAGAGACTCAACCTCACTGCAGGATGGAAGGAAACACCATCCCATCAGGAACCTGGACACAGAGGTTCATGTAACAGTCAAAGTAAGCTTACTTTGTTAGGCACACAATAATGAAAAAAAATCAGAGAAATGTGATAGTTAAAATTTACATAATTCTATGACAGTAGGTCAAAATCTTCAACCTGGCACTCCACAATCTCCTGCTATTATGGCACTACATCTATTCCAGCATCTCAAAACATTTGCAATTTATCTTCTTTAAAATGTCCAAAGACTCACTGTTTTCCACAATCTTATATACAAAGTTTACATGCACAGTTCATCTCATTCATGGTTCATGCTGCCAGAGCTTAAACTATGTACTGCAGGGATTTAACCAACATTTCACACACAAAAAATGAATGACTCTAGCTACAAGTTGCCCTCCAGCCTTGCTGCATTTATTGGAACAAACCTCTGTGCCCTCTGCACATGCAAGATTAGAGTACATTATAGTCTTCTTACTATGACTCAAAAAAACTAAGTATCTGTAAGAGGCCCCACTACAACATGGTCCCACTACTCTCCCTCTCATTCACTCCAGTCCACCCTCAATTACCTTTTCACTTTTCCCTGTATGTGCAAAGTATATCAGAGCCTTTGCACTGACTGTTCTATTCTTTATGCCAAGAATGTTCTTTTACCCCATATAATGATACAGCTAAGCTTCCTCACTTCTCTTGGGTCTTTATTTCCAGTTATCAGACCAGTGGGTGAGGCCTTCCTCAAGCACTTTACCTCGTGTCAATCCTCCAATCCTGATACTTCATCTCCTCCCTCTACTGCTTTATTTTTCCTTCCTAGCATACCTCTTACTCCATATTTTCTTGAGTGAATACAGGGTTCTAATTTGGTTTGTTCACTGCTAAATCCCCAGCATTTCTACAGCAGTGCCTGGCATAGTAGGTACACGATACCGAGTCAAAACTCATTAAGGTAACTAGGACATTTTTTAAAGAGAAGTGAAGTAACTTATCCATGCTGTACCATGCTTCTCCTGGAAATATTCTTTTATAAGGCAAGAACAACTTCTTACACATTCTTCTATTCCTTGTAATAACTGGTTCAATAGTCTTCTGTGATAGGTAAAAATAACTCTGAGTTTGTGCAAAAAGGGATTACTGGATTTTCACTGCGTTTCTTGAGCCAGTCTTTCCTGTGCTACAAAACGAAAGCTTGATTGGGGTTAGAGAATAGCATTACCCATACTAGAACATTTCACTGGCCATTCCTTTTTTAAAAATATTGTTGTTATATACATCTGCAAAGTAATGCATACAGCAGGTACTCGAACATATTCCAAATACATTAAAATTCGAAGGCAATCTCAAAATTACAAGTCAAATAAAGCTCACCTCAAGCTTACACAATAAAACTTTAGGTACAAAAGCATGACTTCTCAAAAACAAGTATCTTGTGTCTTCTGCCCTTTCAGACTCTATGAATTTGACTTGCTCAAACTCAATTTGCCCTGCATTCTGACCTTGTGTTTGTTAGCAAGGCCAGAAAAATTTTCGTAGAGACAACAATACTGGCTTCTCTGTCACCCTGTAACACCAGATAAAAACTAGACCATAGCTAATTCTAACTTTGATTAACATAGAAGATTCAAAAGGGACTAAAAATTACTTTTAAAAAGTGGTCTGACAGTGACTGTAATGGGGTTTCTGGTGGGGACTTGGTGAAGGGGGAACCCTAGTAAACATAATGTTCTTCATGTAATTGTAGATTAATGATAACAAAAAAAAAGTGGTCTGAGTCCATATCTCATTTCCAACAACAGTTATTTATCAGAAATAAACACTTATCAAAATGAAGCATCCCTTTGAATAGCTACTGTTTAAAACTAAAACACCAAAATAAAAACATGACAGAATGTTACTCAGAAAATATGTTCATTCAGCCCATATTACAACACTAAATACAAAAAGCAAAAATATCTCCACACTCCTAATAATGGTCCGCTTATAGATGAAATAACCCAAAATATCAAGTCAACTACCTTCTCGGTCCTTTTGCTTCTCATAGTCAAATCCTACCATAATTGGAAGGATTATCTTTGTACCAGACTTCAAAATAATGAGATTCTTTATAAAGACAGATTTGTCTACTTAAAAGCGGACATCCCCACCTGGCTTCGTATCTGGCAGTAATGAGACTTTATCAGCAGTGAGCACACCAGTCTCTTGGCACCCAGACCCGCACCGCCCCGTGGCAGGACCACACTGTTTTCAAGAGTCATGATGGAAAAAAGGCTGGACTAGGAAACGACAAACAATGAACAGGGCGCATTCGCCAGACGGTGAAGAGACTCCAGGCAGTCCCCTCAGAGGCGGCCGTTTCTCCCGCCGTCCTGTTTCTTCCAACGAAGTTGTGAAATCCGCACACACCCCATCCCAAATCTACCGGTGGGCGGGCGGGGGCTGAGTCACTCCTGGGAGTAACTTAACACCGATCCTCGCTCTCCGGGTCGGGGTCGGGACCGAGAGGCCACTCGCTCCTCCCGCGGTGCGCTCGGTTCGGTCTCGGCCCAATTCCACTCCCAGTTCCTCGAGTCAAAGGCCCCTAGGGCCGAGCGCAGCCGCGGCAACAAGCAGGGTGCGTCCGGGTAGACGCAAGGGGGCAGGGAGGGCCCAAGGCCCGGCCAAGGAGCCTAGGCAGGCGGCAGCCTGAGGGCCTGGTCCCTCTCGGAGCCCAGGGGCTTGCCGGGAGCCGGGCGGGGGCCGCTCACACCTGCGCGCGGGGTGGACCGGGCCATCGGGGTACCCGCACCCAGGGCCGCATTCCCGGATGCGGGAAAGGGGACATAGCGGCAGCGCTCACCTGGCAGCACCTTCTTCTGCGCCGGCGGCAGCAGCAGAGCCGGCAGCCCCCGGCACCATCTTCCGCCGCCGCGCAGCTACCAACTGCCCATCTGGCTCCGCCAACCAACACAACTGCCTGCGCCCCGAGTGCCGGCCGCGGTCCCGAGCCCCGGGCAGGAGGCGGTCGGCCAAGACGGGCACGCCGTCAGGGCCCTCGACTCTGGGGCGGGAGCGCGGGCGGGGACCGCGGCCGGTCGGAGCCGAGGGGCCGGGAAGCCGGGAGCAGTGGCCGAGGCTTTGCCCAAGGATCGGCAGGGCCGCGGATTCCGCCACCGATTTGTTATTGTCGACCCGCGCCTGCCCCCGCAGAGCACGCCGGGAAACGGAGGGCGGGGCGAGACCTGACGGGGGACGGTGCGCGCAGACCCGGAAATGGGGGCTGTGGAAAGGGGCAGTTCGCGCAGGCCCGGAAGTGGGCGCCTCCGGGGCGTTCTTTGCCGATTCCGAGGCGGCGGGCTGTACCCGGGCGGCACACCTCAAGGTGAGCTTGACCCTTGTTGCTGCAGCGAGTGGGCCCGGGCTGGGCTGGCCGCCCAGTTTGGGGTTGGCCGTGGGGTCAGTGAGCTCGTCTTCAGCCGGCCGCCGAGGAGCAGCCCACCGGCGCCTGCGGACCTGGTCAGGATCGGTGGGTGGTCGGTGGTTCTCGCAAACCCACCGGGGGCCCTGGCGGACCGGGCCAAGGTCCAAGGAGGGTGCCGCCCCGAGGAGCTGCCACTGCCTTTCTCGGCCTCCGGGTCGCGGGCGCCGTTTTCCCCCAGGTAGGGAGGGTGGGCGGAGTTTCAGCGCCACGATTCGAGTCTGTAGCAGCCCCTAGCCGGTGCGTTGACACGGGAGGAGCAGCGGTTGACCGGACTGCGAGAGGGAAAGCACTCGGCGCCGATTCCGCCGGCGCCAAGGGCAAACACTGACTGGAAGCGTTTGTGATACGTCGTGTCAGGATGGAAACCGATCATGAAAAGACATTGAACAACTGACTGGTACACGGTAGGGATTTTCAGTGTCCGTCACACTGAAGGGAAAGAGAGAGGAGGGCTTATTATTTTTACCTTTGTTTTCAACATTCCTGCATATATCGCATAGAATCTTGTCTACGGCAAGGCTTTTTTTTTTTTTGGTATTTTTAAAGCAGGAATTAAAAATATACAATGCCCCAGCAAGATACAGCAGAGAAGTGAAAATTTTAAGAGAGTGAATTATTATTATGCTTTGGGGTAAAAGTGTGAACTGGGAAAACTGAAGAAAGACGCTAATTTTTTAAGGCACAGCACAGTAATGAGAAAACGGAATCTAAGTGGTGAGGAGGGGTTTGGTCAGAAACTAGGTAAAGTAAAATACAACAACATCCAGTCTCTGAAGAATATATCGCTGCTTAAATGTCCTCTTAGTTATCAGTTACAAATATAATACAGCTTAGATGATAAACTATCACTGGAATATGCCAGTGATAACCTATTAAATAATAAAATATTTTAAACATTACTTTTCTTTCTGACTGACTTCTTTGGGAAAAAAAATTCATTCCTCATGTTAGTCATAGCTTGGAAGAAATAACCAGAAATGAGTGGGTAAATACCTTAAAGGTTTTTACATTCTCCAGAATGTAAACGTTAGGAATTTATATGCATCTAATATTTCCTTGTGATAAGTGTGGTCAGTTCTGAAGTATATCGATTTATGCATATTGCTGGAGTAAATACTATTACAAGTTGCTGTCTGTAATAATATGTCTCAAAAAATATTCCTTCAAACCAAGGATATTGGAAATCCTCTATATTCTCCCTTCCTTAATAAATAAAACAAAAACAAAATCTCTCATTGCAGCATTACTCTAAGCCAAGCTTCTTGACAGGAAGTCCTCAATCCAGTCTCATTTCCACCTACCATTCTTTTCTCACTGGAAATGCAAACAGATAAATAGGGATGCCCAAATTAATGCATTAAATGGATGGTGCTGAGACTTTACTTGAACCTTTTATAGCATTTGCCATTTTAAATTACTCGTTTTCTCTTCCCTTTTTGCATCATCTCCCTCTTGGTTCTTAAATCTGTCCTTGTATTTGGTCCTCTTCCAAATTCTCAAGTAATTATATAAATGATGCAAATATAATATGCTGCATCATTTGAGACAAAATGAAAGTTGTCCTTACCACATTTTTTTAAATGTAACAAATATTCAAGTTCTGTGATAGATTTATAGTGAGGGCAAAAGAAAGTAGTTCTCTTCAGTGGAGTATATAGGGATATATATATAAAGTCTATGATAGACACTCTAAGTACTTCAAATCATTCAAATCTATAAATCCTGTTTTTTTTTTTCAGGTCTTAATTTCAGTGTCACTTTCTCAGGGAGCCCTTTCCACACATGCCTGTATTCATGTGGATTCTTAAAACTTTCAGTATCTTTTTAACTTGCTGAAATGAGTCCTTTTTAATAGAGAAACTGTTTTCCCCAGTACCTAGGTACAGGGGTATGCACTCAAACATCTGTTGGCAGTGCCCTACACCTGTTTCAGGCCTTCATTTACACCTGGCCTTGCCTACCAGCTAGAGCCCATCATTCAAGACCAATCTGATGATGTCTCTTCTCTAACAACCTTCAGTTGTGTTTTTTTTGTGTGTATTAGATAAAATTAACACCTACTAATGTGGCATAAAAATCTCTTCATTGTGTCCCAGCCCATCTCTCCAGCTGTATTTCATGGCACTTAACTCGAGTTTCTTCCTCCAAGAATGTTCTCCACCCTTGAGAGTCATCCTGTACAACGGAACTTGGACACCAGCCAGCTTCCAACCTTTGAACAACAGAGTCATCTACTCACCCTTCTACTCCCTCTGCTCCATATCATGCAACTATAAATTTTTGTCTTCCCTCTTGAGTCTGTGAAACCTTTAAGAATAGAACTATGAATTACTAATTTTTAGGTTCCTAGAATTTTATTGTAGAGAGCATGGCACATAACAATTAGAGTATTTGTTGAATGTAATAAATACCACAAATATTCATATTAAAGGTCAATTAGCTAAGTTACTGTGGAAAGTTCCTGCCCTCAATTACCTCAAAGGTTTGTACAGGGGACCATTCAAAAGTCATTGTAGATCACGGGAAGATAGCGGCATGAGTAGTTCAGAGGAAACCTCCGCAAAACATACATATTTATGAAAATACAATAAATACAACTATTCCTAAAAGAGACACCAGTGGATGCACTACAACAGCCAGGATACATCTACATCTGTGAGAACTCAGCATCACACGAAGGGGGTAAGATACAAGCCGTGACCAGGCGGGACCCGAACGCACCCCCACCCCAAAACCCGGCGGGAAGAAAGGAGTCAGAACGGGGAGGGAGTGAAAGCCTAGAACTGCTCAATAACCAGCTCTAGAAATCCACACCAGGAACGCAGACACAAGGTGCACGGGGTGCTGGATATTAGAGAAACGGAAAAGCCAAACCTGGGGGCAGGTCCCTGCAACCGGCGCCCCTGAGACAAAAGAAAAGTGAGTGCTTTCTGCAAGTCTTAGACAGGGACCCCATAGCTGGACGAAGTTGTCCTGGCAGCAGGGAGTACTGGGGAAACTTACGCACCCTAAAAGGAGGCAGTGCAGCTTTTAAGCCCCTCACAGGACGAGGCAGCCTGCCAGTCGTTCCTCCAACTGGCACAGACCCTGACACACGGGCCCAGTAGGAGGAGAGTGGGAGCGTGCGCCGGGGGCGGAAGCGCTAGAAGGAACCGAGAGCAGATCCGTGCACCGCAGGGCTAGCCCGCAGCGGTGCAACCGAACAGCCCGGGCGGGCGGCAGTGAAGCCAGAGCCTTGTAGAAACCTGCGCAGAAAAGCCCAGCACACACCAGCAGCGGAGCCAGAGGCAGAGGGAGCAGGCGCGCTCCCAGGAGCTGACCGGAATCCCAGCCCAATGCACAGCCGCCTGGACCATACCCAAAGGCCACTGATGCCACACAGCTGCCCGACAGGGTCACCGCTAGCACGGAGGAGCGCACCTGGTGTGCCTGCCACTCCCCACAGGGCTCTGCACTGCTCTGACGGACACCCTGCCCACAGCAGTTTAGGAGATTAACCCGGTGGCTGCTCCAGGAGTGCAGGTAGCCGTCACAGGCAGCGGAGAAGGGCAAGGCATCCAGCAAGCAGGAAAGGACTTTCGTCTCCCAGCTGACACACCCGCAATCTGCCTACAGCCACTGCAATCACCATGAAAAGGCAAAAAAAAATCTAGTCCAGACCAAGATAGTTACACCTGAGAAAGGATCTGCAGAGGCAGACCTAAACAGTCTCCCTGAAAAAGAATTCAAAATAAAAATCATAAACATAGGAGGATGGGGAAGATGGCAGCGTGAGGAGAGCAGCGGAAATCTCCCAAAACAACATATATCTATGAATATATAACAAAGACAACCCTTCCTAGAATAAAGACCAGAGGACACAGGACAATATCCAGACCACATCCGCACCTGAGAGAACCCAGCGCCTAGCGAAGGGGGTAAGATACAAGCCCCGGCCCGGCGGGAGCCGAGCGTCCCTCCCCCCAGCTCCCGGCGGGAGAAGAATAGGCAGAGCGGGAGGGAGACGGAGAACAGCGCTGCCGAACACCCAGCCGCAGCCATCCGGGCCAGAGTGCAGACACAGTACGTGCCCATGGGGCCCTAGATACTAGGGAAACAGGGCAGCAAAAACAGTGAGCGGGCACCGGAGGCCGGGTGTTGGAGGACATAAGAAAAGCGCGCGACCAATTTTTTTTTTTTTTTTTTTTTTGCTTTTTTGCTGTTTTGTTTTGGTGAGCGCTTTTTGGAAGTCTTAAAGGGGCAGGGCGGGAACTTAATCTAGAGGTAGGGAATCCGGGGATCTCTGGGCACCGTAGCCCCTGGGCTGCAGGGAGCAGGGAGGCCCCTTACAGAGATAAATAGCCTCCCAGCCACTCCTACTCCAACACGACTACACCACTTTGGAGTAGATTCCCGAGCCAGGCCACGCCCACAGCAACAGCGGAGATTAACTCCATAGCAGCCGGAAAGGAAGCACAAACCCTGTCTGCGCGCAGCTGCGCAGCACAAGACACTAGAGGTCGCTGTTCTCCCAGGAGAGGAGGGCCACAAACCAACAAGAAAGGAAGTTCTTCCAGCCGTCACTCGTCCCAGCTCTGCAAACTATTCCTATCACCATGAAAAGGCAAAGCTACAGGCAGACAAAGATCACAGAGACAACACCAGAGAAGGAGACAGACCTAACCAGCCTTCCTGAAAAAGAATTCAAAATAAGAATCATAAACATGCTGACAGAGATGCAGAGAAATACGCAAGAGAAATGGGATGAAGTCCGGAGGGAGATCACAGATGCCAGAAAGGAGATCGCAGAAATGAAACAAACTCTGGAAGGGCTTATAAGCAGAATGGATAGAATGCAAGAGGCCATTGATGGAATTGAAATCAGAGAACAGGAACGCATAGAAGCTGACATAGAGAGAGACAAAAGGATCTCCAGGAATGAAACAACATTAAGAGAACTGTTTGACCAATCCAAAAGGAACAATATCCATATTATACGGGTACCAGAAGAAGAAGAGAGAGAAAAAGAGATGGAAAGTATCTTAGAAGAAATAATTGCTGAAAACTTCCCCAAACTGGGGGACGAAATAATCGAACAGACCACGGAAATACACAGAACCCCCAACAGAAAGGATCCAAGAAGGACAACACCAAGACACATAATAATTAAAATGGCAAAGATCAAGGACAAGGAAAGAGTGTTAAAGGCAGCTAGAGAGAAAAAGGTCACCTATAAAGGGAAACCCATCAGGCTAACATAAGATTTCTCAACAGAAACCCTACAGGCCAGAAGAGAATGGCATGATATATTTAATACAATGAAACAGAAGGGCCTTGAACCAAGGATACTGTATCCAGCACGACTATCATTCAAATATGATGGTGGGATTAAACAATTCCCAGACAAAAGGTGAGGGATTTTGCTTTCCACAAACCACCTCTACAGAACATCTTACAGGGACTGCTCTAGACGGGAGCACTCCTAGAAAGAGCACAGCACGAAACAGCCAACATATGAAGAATCGAGGAGGAGGAACAAGAAGGGAGAGAAGAAAAGAATCTCCAGACGGTGTATATAACAGCTCAATAAGCGAGCAAAGTTAGGCAGTAAGGTACTAAAGAGGCGAACCTTGAAACTTTGGTAACCACGAATTTAAAGCCTGCAATGGCAATAAGTACATATCTTTCAATAGTCACCCTAAATGTTAATGGGTTGAATGCTCCAATCAAAAGACACAGAGTAACAGAATGGATAAAAAAGCAAGACCCATCTATATGCTGCTTACAAGAAACTCACCTCAAACCCAAAGACATGTACAGACTAAAAGTCAAGGGATGGAAAAACATATTTCAAGCAAACAACAGCGAGAAGAAAGCAGGGGTTGCAGTACTAATATCAGACAAAATAGACTTCAAAACAAAGAAAGTAACAAGAGATAGAGAAGGACACTACATAATGATAAAGGGCTCAGTCAAACAAGAGGATATAACCATTCTAAATATATATGCACCCAACACAGGAGCACCAGCATATGTGAAACAAATACTAACAGAACTAAAGGGGGATATAGACTGCAATGCATTCATTCTAGAAGACTTCAACACACCACTCACCCCAAAGGATAGATTCACTGGGCAGAAAATAAGTAAGGACACGGAAGCACTGAACAACACAGTAGAGCAGATGGACCTAATAGACATCTATAGAACTCTACATCCAAAAGCAGCGGGATATACATTCTTCTCAAGTGCACATGGAACATTCTCCAGAATAGACCACATACTAGGCCACAAAAAGAGCCTCAGAAAATTCCAAAAGATTGAAATCCTACCAACCAACTTTTCAGACCACAAAGGCATAAAACTAGAAATAAACTGTACAAAGAAACAAAAGAGGCTCACAAACACATGGAGGCTTAACAACACGCTCCTAAATAATCAATGGATCAATGACCAAATCAAAATGGAGATCCAGCAATATATGGAAACAAATGACAACAACAACACTAAGCCCCAACTTCTGTGGGACACAGCAAAAGCAGTCTTAAGAGGAAAGTATATAGCAATCCAAGCATATTTAAAAAGAAGAGCAATCCCAAATGAATGGTCTAATGTCACAATTATCGAAATTGGAAAAAGAAGAACAGATGAGGCCTAAGGTCAGCAGAAGGAGGGACATAATAAAGATCAGAGAAGAAATAAATAAAATTGAGAAGAATAAAACAATAGCAAAAATCAATGAAACCAAGAGCTGGTTCTTTGAGAAAATAAACAAAATAGATAAGCCTCTAGCCAGACTTATTAAGAAGAAAAGAGAGTCAACACAAATCAACAGTATCAGAAATGAGAAAGGAAAAATTACAACGGACCCACAGAAATACAAAGAATTATTAGAGAATACTATGAAAACCTATATGCTAACAAGCTGGGAAACATAGGAGAAATGGACAACTTCCTAGAAAAATACAACCTTCCAAGATTGACCCAGGAAGAAACAGAAAATCTAAACAGACCAATTACCAGCAATGGAATTGAAGCGGTAATCAAAAAACTACCAAAGAACAAAACCCCCGGGCCAGATGGATTTACCTCGGAATTTTATCAAGCATACAGGGAAGACATAATACCCATTCTTCTTAAAGTTTTCCAAAAAATAGACGAGGAGGGGATACTCCCAAACTCATTCTATGAAGCTACCATCACCCTAATACCAAAACCAGGCAAAGACACCACCAAAAAAGAAAACTACAGACCAATATCCCTGATGAACGTAGATGCAAAAATACTCAACAAAATATTAACAAACCGAATTCAAAAATACATCAAAAGGATCATACACCATGACCAAGTGGGATTCATCCCAGGGATGCAAGGATGGTACAACATTCGAAAGTCCATCAACATCATCCACCACATCAACAAAAAGAAAGACAAAAACCACATGATCATCTCCATAGATGCTGAAAAAGCGTTTGACAAAGTTCAACATCCATTCATGATAAAAACTCTCAACAAAATGGGCATAGAGGGCAAGTACCTCAACATAATAAAGGCCATCGATGATAAACCCACAGCCAACATTATATTGAACAGCGAGAAGCTGAAAGCATTTCCACTGAGATCGGGAACTAGACAGGGATGCCCACTCTCTCACTATTATTTAACATCGTACTGGAGGTCCTAGCCATGGCAATCACACAAAACAAAGAAATACAAGGAATCCAGATTGGTAAAGAAGAAGTTAAACTGTCACTATTTGCAGATGACATGATACTGTACATAAAAAACCCTAAAGACTCCACCCCAAAACTACTAGAACTGATATCGGAATACAGCAAAGTTGCAGGATACAAAATCAACACACAGAAATCTGTGGTTTTCCTATACACTAACAATGAACCAACAGAAAGAGAAATCAGGAAAACAACTCCATTCACAATTGCATCAAAAAAAATAAAATACCTAGGAATAAACCTAACCAAAGAAGTGAAAGACTTATACTCTGAAAACTACAAGTCACTCTTAAGAGAAATTAAAGGGGACACTAACAGATGGAAACGCATCACATGCTCGTGGTGAGGAAGAATTAATATCGTCAAAATGGCCATCCTGCCCAAAGCAATATACAGATTTGATGCAATCCCTATGAAACTACCAGCAACATTCTTCAATGAACTGGAACAAATAATTCAAAATCATATGGAAACACCAAAGACCCCGAATAGCCAAAGCAATCCTGAGAAAGAAGAATAAAGTAGGGGACATCTCACTCCCCAACTTCAAGCTCTACTATACAGCCATAGTAATCAAGACAATTTGGTACTGGCACAAGAGCAGAGCCACAGACCAATGGAACAGACTAGAGAATCCAGACATTAACCCAGACATATATGGTCAATTAATATTTGATAAAGGAGCCATGGACATACAATGGCGAAATGACAGTCTCTTCAACAGGTGGTGCTGGCAAAACTGGACAGCTACATGTAGGAGAATGAAACTGGACCATTGTCTAACCCCATATACAAAAGTAAACTCAAAATGGATCAAAGACCTGAATGTAAGTCATGAAACCATTAAACTCTTGGAAGAAAACATAGGCAAAAACCTCTTAGACATAAACATGAGTGACCTCTTCTTGAACATATCTCCCTGGGCAAGGAAAACTACAGCAAAAATGAGTAAGTGGGACTATATTAAGCTGAAAAGCTTCTGTACAGCAAAAGACACCATCAATAGTACAAAACGGATCCCTACAGTATGGGAGAATATATTTGAAAATGACACATCCAATAAAGGTTTGACGTCCAGAATATATAAAGAGCTCACACGCCTCAACAAACAAAAAACAAATAACCCAATTAAAAAATGGGCAGAGGAACTGAACAGACGGTTCTCCAAAAAAGAAATACAGATGGCCAACAGACACATGAAAAGATGCTCCACATCGCTAATTATCAGAGAAATGCAAATTAAAACTACAATGAGGTATCACCTCACACCAGTAAGGATGGCTGCCATCCAAAAGACAAACAACAACAAATGTTGGCGAGGCTGTGGAGAAAGGGGAACCCTCCTACACTGCTGGTGGGAATGTAAGTTAGTTCAACCATTGTGGAAAGCAGTATGGAGGTACATCAAAATGCTCAAAACAGACTTACCATTTGAACCAGAAATTCCACTCCTAGGAATTTACCCTAAGAATGCAGCAATCAAGTTTGAGAAAGACCAGTGCACCCTTATGTTTATCACAGCACTATTTACAATAGCCAAGAATTGGAAGCAACCTAAATGTCCATCAATAGATGAATGGATAAAGAAGATGTGGTACATATACACAATAGAATACTACTCAGCCATAAGAAGAGGGCAAATCCTACCATTTGCAGCAAACATGGATGGAGCTGGAGGGTATTATGCTCAGTGAAATAAGCCAAGTGGAGAAAGAGAAATACCAAATGATTTCACTCACCTGTGGAGTATAAGAACAAAGGAAAAACTGAAGGAACAAAACAGCAGCGGAATCAGAGAACCCAAGAATGGACTAACAGGTACCAAAGGGAAAGGGACTGGGGAGGATGGATGGGTAGGGAGGGATAAGGTGTGGGAGGAATAAGGCGGGTATTAAGATCAGCATGCATAGAGGGGTGGGAGAAAGGGGAGGGCTGTACAACACAGAGAAGACAAGTAGTGATTCTACAACATTTAGCTATGCTGATGGACAGTGACCCTAAAGGGGTTTATAGCGGGGACCTGGTATAGGGGAGAGCCTAGTAAACATAATATTCTTCATGTAAGTGTAGATTAAAGATAACAAAAAAAAAAAAAGAAGAAGGGGATTAACTCCATGATAGGATAAAACTAACTGTAAATCAATGATTGATGCATGCTTTAAATATCTTTAACTTTGATCACTTAAAGCATGTCAGATGATTGGCTATAGAGGTACACTTTTCTGATAATATTCCTTTCTCTTAAAAAAAAAAAAAACAGTTCCTGTGTGGTGACCTCCAATGAGTTCTACATAATGGTATAAAGGACAGATCAAAGTGTAGGCAAAGGGTCTGTTTGTGTTTATACAGAGGATCAAAGCCTAATTTGGCTACCCAGAAAATGAACTAAGATGGGATATGAAGAAGAACTTCCAACATCAGCACTCTCTGGTAGAGTCATACCAGAAGATGATCATCAAAAAACCTCAACAAAGATCCAGGCAATGCTGCAGTTGTAGCTGCATTCATCCCACCGGTTCCTGGACTTGCCATTGGAATGAAGAAGGAGATATCTAAGCTGGCCTGTGCATACAGTAAAACAACAAAATTGACTGGATCTATACTGTTGGAACTCAACCAAGAATTAGGAGAAGTGCAAGTTCTAGCGCTCCAAAATCTTACAACTACAGACTATCTACTGTTAAAAGAACATATGGGATGTGAACAGTTCCCAGGAATGGGCTGTTTTAATTTGTCTGATTTCTCTCAGATTGTTCAAGTACAGTTGGACAATATCCATCATATCATAGACAAATTTTCACAAATGCCTAGGGTGCCTAACTGGTTTTCTTGGCCGCACTGGAGATGCCGGGTAATTATAGATCTGCTTTGGTTATGTAACTGTATTCCTATTATGTTAACGTGTGTGTGCAATTTAATTAGTCGTTTAAAACCTATACATGCTTAAATTACTCTACAAGAAGATATATCAAAGAAATAATCAATCTTCCCATGTTTTCTTCCATCTGCTACCTCTATAGCTTTTCTTCTTCCTTCCTAATTACAACCCTTAAGTAGAATTTGTGCCTCATACCGAATTTACCGAGTATCATAATTCCTCCAAGTACTAAAGATTCCTCAAGACAAATGCTGGGCATAGAAGCCACAGGGCATAAATCTGCAAAGAAGTAAAAAGCTAACCTTTTCAAACAATATTGCTTCTCTCTCACTTACCAACTTTACATCTCCCTGTATGGCCCCTGAAGATGACTGGTTAGCCAGAGACGGGTAAGATTCCTCAAGGGAGGAACAACCTAAGACAGGCACAGTCGCAGGGGGGCCATCAGGTGAGAAATTGGGGATCAACAGAGGTGAGGCTTAGAACCTCACCCCCCCTGTTCTGAGAGAAATCTTCTGCATCCGTGGATGTTTTATTGCCCTTGTATAGCTTGGATTAACACATAGTCTACAGGCACACACCTGGTCATCTACATTTGCTCTCTTACAACAGTAACCTAAGTTTTCTACCTTTATCTTACATCTACCTACCACTTCTGCATTTTATTTAAAAAAAATAATAATAATAATAATAAAGGGAGAAATGTGGGATCCACATATAAATCAAGTATAAAAATCAAACAAATATTCATATTTGACCTGATTGTTTATAGTTCATAATGCGTGATCAAAACTGAAAGTTTCTGTGATGACTGCCCTTGCACTGTTCACCATGTAAGAACTTATTCACTATGTAAGAATTTGTTCACCATGTAAGAACTTGTTCATTATACTTTAGAAGATTGGAGACTGTTGAGAATTAGGCTTGGGGTTGATTAATGATTGTGCATTGAGTCCCCTGTACAGAATTTTATTGTTGTTAACAACCATTTGATCAATAAATATAAGATATGCCCTCTCAAAAAAAAAAATGGGCAGAGGAGCTGAATAGACAGTTCTCTAAAGAAGAAATCCAGATGGCCAACAGGCACATGAAAAGATGCTCCACATCGCTAATCATCAGAGAAATGCAAATTAAAACCACAATGAGATACCACCTCACACCAGTAAGGATTGCCATCATCGAAAAGACAACAAATGTTGGTGATGTTGTAGAGAAAGGGGAACCCTCCTACTGCTCTGGTGGGAATGTAAACTAGTTCAACCATTGTGGAAAGCAGTATGGAGGTTCCTCAGAATGCTCAAAATAGAAATACCATTTGATCCAGGAATTCCACTTCTTGGAATTTACCATAATAATAAGGCAGCACTCCAGTTTGAAAAAGACAGATGTACCCCTATGTTTATTGCTGCACTGTTTACAATAGCCAAGATATGGAAGCAACCTTAATGTCCATCAGTAGATGAATGGATAAAGAAGAGGTGGTACATATACACAATGGAATATTACGCAGCCATAAGAAAAAAACAGATCCTACCATTCGCAACAACATGTATGGACCTCGAGGGTATTATGCTCAGTGAAATAAGCCAAGTGGAGAAGGACAAGTACCAAATGATTTCACTCATATGTGGAGTATAAGAACAAAGGAAAACTGAAGGAACAAACAGCAGCAGAATCACAGAACCCAAGAATGGACTAATAGTTACCAAAGGGAAATGGACTGGGGATGATGGGTGGGAAGGGAGGGATAAGGGCGGGATAAAGAAAGAGGGCATTACGATTAGCATGTATAGTGCATGGGGGGCATGGGGAGGGCTATGCAACACAGAGAAGACAAGTAGTGATTTTACAGCATCTTACTACGCAGATGGACAGTGACTGTGAAGGGGTATGTGGGGGGGGGACTTGGTGAAGGGGGGAACCTAGTAAACATAATGTTCTTTCTGTAATTGTAGATTAATGATACCAAAAAAAAAAAAGTCATTGTAGTGCCAAGTTTGAATTAATTCTTTACCCAAAATACACCAAGGTGATACACAGCTTCATTTTGTTAACTTTGATTTTGGATTTCATTCCACATACATTAGGTATTTTTCAAACAACTTAGTGTTATTACCCTAAGTTTTGTTTAGCCAGCAACAGCAATTGACATATTTTGACTTGAATCACACCTATCGGTTTTTAATAGAAAGTTTAAACCTTTGAAAATGTTTTGGACTTTGTTTTTAAGATCATAACTAATTTGGTGTGTAAAACATGATCATGTACTACTTAGAGGCTACTGGAACTATTATTATACCGATGTGTTCAGTACTATTTACAGACCTTAAAGCCCAGCTCAGCTAGTCTGTTGGTGCTCACATATTAATAATAATGATCTTTTATTTATGAGTGACTGTCATCCTAGTGATGAGCTTGATCAGCTAGTGAGCAACACTGTTTCTAATGTTGCAACACATAGAAGATACTTTGAACATGCTTAATTTATCAGCAGATGAAGACAAAACATATTTAGTCATTTTTCACATTAAGTTCTTATCCTTCATTATTTTGAAGAACAGCTTCTTAGCAAAATATACCAAAAAAAAAAAAGTACTGCAGAAAAGCGATAAAGTAGAAATATATACAGGTAAGGACTGGACTTAAACATCAACTGATCATTGGACTTTAGGTGGTGCCTTTCAAACTTATTTGCCTGTGACTCACATTAAGAAATACATTTTAACATTGGGACTTGACAGACCTAATGCCAATGAAACCATGTTCTTGATATTTTCTATTACATTCTTTTTTTCCCAGGGCTAGTCTTGACCCATTAAATTTTATCACCCTCTGATGACTTGAAAAACATTAGATTCAATGACATAGGCCCCATACCTTGAGATTTCTTTGGTTTTTCCATCAGTGTCTTCCTATTTTGACTATATTCTCACCAGTGAAGTGTGTAACTGTGTTTTAGAAAATCATAAGCCTACGGTACACTTGTGAATGTATTCTTGATGCCACATGTAGGCTTGACATTTAAACCTATTACCTTAAGAGACCTATTAGGTTTCTATTAGTTCTCTCCATTTTTACAGATGGGGAAATGAGAGGTTAACTTACTAATTCCTGCTAGGTAATGTATTTAAGCTAGTAATTGTTAGGGCCAGTATTTGAACCCTAGTAATCCAATTCTACAGGCTGTATCCTTAAGCTCTACACTATGCTGTCCCTTGGTTCAGTGGGATTGTGAAGGGGGGAAAGTGAAAGCTATAAAGTCTAGCCATAGGCTACAGAATCTCAGCACTGTTGGCATTTTGGAATGGATAATTCCTTGAATTTGGTGCCATCCTCTACATTTTAGGATGTTAACAGCAATCCGAGCTTCCACTCACTAGAGACCACTGATTATGGCAAACCATTGTGGAGCATTCTTTCAAACCCGAGTTACCAAAAGTTTGTGGAGGGAGTGGGAGAGATGACAAATCAGACAAACCTAACTAAAGACAGTCCAGAGCACACCATCTCTAAAGCATTGTGAAGCCACATAGGAGATGAGCACCGTAACTTTTGTCCTATTATGGATTCCCAGAAAATACTTGTTGACAGTGCTTTCAGTGGTGAAAAGGATAAACAGTATGGAAAAAGCTAAGACAACTTCTGAGTGAAATGTAATTGAGAAGAGTTAGATTTTGAAAATGATGAAATTAAAAAAATATATTTACCAGTGTATTTGGCTTATATTTTCCTTTTTATGTATGCACAAAAGCAATGATAAAAGGAGTCTAATGAAGTCTATGCATAGTTTAAAAATTCTGTTAAAGTAAAATGAGTGGGTTTTTTCCTTTCTGTGTACATTTTTCTGCACTTTCCAAACTGCAAGTCTTCTAAAAATGTATCTTTAGTCTTCTGTAATTTGAAGAGGTGTCCATAGTGTTTAACCACATAACATTCAAGTTTTTTCCAATTTGCTGAACTTAATTTATGTTAATAGCTTCGTTTGTTGTTTGCTATTACTTTATCCCTTTGTTCTTGTCAACCCTGCCTGCTGTCCTTGTGTGCAAAACTTTACCCAACAAGCACCCTTTATCTTTCTTTCTTTGTTTCTTTTTTAAACATGAAGTGTAGTTGACATAGAGTGTTATATTCATTTCAGGTAGAAAACATAGTGATTCAATATTCATACACATTTCCAAATCACCACCATGATAAATCACCATACAGAGCTGTTACACATCATTAACTATATTCACTATGCTGTGCATTGTATGCTATGTCTGTTATTTTACAATTGTAACTTTGTACATTTTAATATACTTCCCCAAACCCCCCTCCACTCCCTGCATTTGTTTTCAGTAATTTATAAAGAGGAGCCCTGCACTGCATGTCTGGAAACCTAGTGTCCAGTTTTGCCTCAGTCTCTGTGCTGTGATCCCTAGTAGCCACCTCTGTTCCCCATACACTATCCACGCTGCTCTGAAACCCTAATCCTTACTCCTTTCCAGTTCTCATTCTTGGTAAATAATCTCACTTCCGGTATCACTGAAGAAATAGAAGCTAAAAGAAAAAACTTCTTCACCCTTCTCTTCCAGGTAATCTGCAAAACTAGTTGCACCTACTTCTAGTCTCCCCACTTTTGCTCTTCTGTGCCTTCTATTGGAGATAGTTGTGGCTTTTGACTCCATCCAATCATTCCATTCCATCATTCTGTGGGACCACTGGTATGTGCAAAATGTAACTCGTGAAATATTTTACAGAATTTCCATAATATCTTTAAAATTGGAATTTATCCTTAAATGCTTATTGGTCCACTTAAAATTAAAAACAAATCAAGAAATAATAGCAGTATGATCTAGTAGTCACCTAAGATATCTTGATGTTTTAGTTTTATTAAAATTCACTTCTTAGTTGCTAGACTTATTTACATCAAAACTTCATATAGGTTCTATTAGCAAAAAATCAAACTAAAATTCTAAGATATAAAAATTGTAGAAAAATTATTTTTGAAGGGGAAAAAAAATGGTGGAATAGGAGGGCAAGGCAGAAACCTCCTCCCACACACACACCAAGGAAGCAACTACAGCAAATACTAACCCTGAAAACAACCTGAAGACTGCAGAACAGACCATCTACACCTGGTGAAGAGACCACACAGAAGACGGTAAAGGGGCAGAGCCATGATCATTTGAGACCCCAGCCCTTCCCCAATCCTAGCCCACAAGTAGGAGGAAGAGGAATGGAGCAGGAGGGGACAGCCTCTCAGGGATGTTGCACACTTGGCCCTGGAGATCGGCTGTGGGAACATGAGTCCACATTGCATCACACTTAGGAGATTAGCGGGGCTGGGCACAAGGGAGAGTTTGAGCACTCTGGAAAGCTGAGACTCCTGTTGCATGTGGAGGACAGACACCAGCAGTCCTGATGAGATCCAAAATAGAGGCAGCAGTTTGAAAGATTTACCAGCAGTGGGAAGAGTGCCAGAGGAGGGAAGGTTGGACAGAGCTCTCTCCAATCGAGAAAGGTCAGGTGTACACTTCCCCGTCCTTACATAAGCCCAACAGGTCAGGCATTTGCAGGAGCTGCAAGTGCTTCAACCCCCTGGCTGGCAGCTCTTCCCCAAGACACTTGAATGCATACCCACCTGCCCAGCCTGCTTGGCCCAGCAGGGTCAGACTGCTTTTTGGCAGGAGGATGGAGACTTTGCTGCCAAGCAGAAGGAGGCTTTCCCAGCTTCCTTGGCCCTGTCATAGACCAACTGAGGAGGGGCCTGTGGGAGGCAACTTCTCAGTGCTCCCTTCTCTCAGGTGTCCCAGCCTTGTGCTGAGACACTACATGTCCTCCTGCAGCAACTTGTCCCAGAGCTGTGCATCTGTCCTGCCATCCCATTAGCCCAGCAGCACCACCAGCACTGCAGGGCAGGCATAGGGTAACACTGCCCAATCTCAGCAGATGCATCTCTTCTCAGATCATCAAGGGCCAATTGCGGAAAACTGCTATCCATGACAGACTGAGATAGACCACTGCCAGCAAACAGACAGAAAGACAGTCTTGCCCATAGCTCAACAGCAGCAACTGGGCCTCTACTGCAAGTAAGTGAAGAGTCTTGAGCTTCTGGACACCACAGAGTGCCTTCTTCAGAAAGCCATTGCTCTCTAGTCCAAGAAGCTTAGTGATTTTCTATCTGAAACAAAGAAACAGAAATCCTGACAAAATAAGGTAGAGGATTATGTTTCAAACAAAACTACAGGATAAGACACGGGAAAGAGGGTAAGTGAAACAGAGTTCACTAATCTTCTTGATAAGATTTCAAAGTAACAGTCATAAATATGCTCATTGATCTGCAGGAAAATACTGAAGATCTCAGGGAGGAGAGTGACAAAGTTGAAAAAGAACCACTGAAAGCTGAAAAATACAGTAACTGAAATGAAAAATACAATGGAGGGAATGAATAATAGGTTTCTGGAAGTAAAGGAGACAATGGAGACAATAATAGGTTTCTGGAAATAAAGGAGATGGAAATAAGAAAACAGGGAACAACAAAGCCAAGGAACATAAGAAAAGGAATCTCTAGAAATAAGAGCATGCTAAGAGCTGTGTGACCACACCAGATGAAACAATATTCACATAATAGGGCTACCAGAAGGAGAAAAGAGACAAAGGGGTGGAAAGTCTCTTTGAAGAAATAATTGCAATTTACCCAGTCTGTGGAAGGAAATAGGAACCCCAGTCCTGGAAGCACAGAGAGGCCTTAACAAAAGGAACCCCAGGAAGAAAATAAGACATAATTAAAATGACAAAGATTAAGGACAAAGAGACATTGAAAGCAGAGAAAAAAGATTACTTGTAAGGGAAACCCCATCAGGCTATCAACAAATTCCTCAACATAAACTTTATACACCAGAAGGGACTGGTTTGAATTAGTTAATGTATTGAAACAGAAGGAACTTTGACCAAGAAATCCTTTACCCAGAAAGATTTACATTTGAATTTGAAGGAGAGATTAAACATTTCTCAGATCAATGAAGGCTGAAGGAATTAATAACCACTCAACCTGCTTTACAGGATATGTTAAAGGGACTTATGTAGATGGAAATGTTCTTAAGCTTAAGTATTTTTCATCACAGAAAACAAATCCTCATTAAACATAGTAGACCAATTACCAAGCAAGCATGAAATTATAAAAAAGTGCAACCAACTATATAAAAAATCAGTCAAGGGATACACAAAAAATGCTGATCATGACATTAACAAATTGTGGAGGAGAGAGAAGAATTTAAAAAGTACGTCTAGATTATGGTTGAAACAGAGCAATCCTCAATATCATATACACTGTTATATACTTAGGAAGCTGTGAACCTTATGGTAACCATAACCTAAAGCCAATAGCAGATAACACAAAAATTAAAAAAGAGAAATCCAATCACAACCCTAAAGAAAATCATTAATTAACAAGAGAAGAGTATAAGAGAAGAGCAAAGGAACAGAGAGGAATACAAAAAAAAAAAAACCCAGAAAACAACAAAATGGCAACAAGTACACACCTATCAATAGTTACCTTAAATGTGAATGGACTGAATGCACCAGACAAAAGACATGGGCAGTAAAATGTGTAAATAAACAAGACCCATGTATATGCTGACTACAGGAGACTCATTTCAGACTTAAAGACATAAACAGACTGAAAATGAAGAGATGGAAAAAGATTTCATGCAAGTACTAGGGAGAAAAAGTAGTACTTGTATCAGAAAAAAATAATATCAAAACAAAGTAACAGCAAACAGGGATATAATATAATTATAAAGGGATCAGTCCAAAAAGAGGGCACAACCATTATAATATCTATGACGTAAAATAGAGCACCTAAATATGTAAAATAAATATGAACAGAACTAAATGGAGAAATAGACTGCAACTCAATCATATTAGGGGACCTTAACACACCACTTATATCAATAGATCTACTTGATGGAAAATAAGTAAGGAAAAAGAGGCACTGAGCAACACATTGGATCAGATGGACTTAACAGATATATATATATATATATACACACACACACACACACAGACCATTCTACCCAAAAGCAACAGGATATACATTTTTCTTCAGTGTACATGGAACATACTCCAAATAGATCATATACTAAGCTACAAAAAGAGCTGCAATAGATTAAAAGAGATTGAAATTGTATCAAGGAACTTCTCAGACCACAACTGTATGAAATTAGAAATAAATAACATGAAGGGTAAACAACATGCTTCTAAATAATGAACAACTGAAAGAAATCAAGCAATATATGGAAACATGAAAAGAAAAACAACACAGTTCAAAATACGTGGGATGCTGCAAAAGGAATTCTAAGATGGAAGTATATAGCAATACAGGCCTACCTCAAGAAACAGGAACAATCCTAAATAAAGTCTCAACACACAATGAAAGAAATTAGACAATGAAGAACAAATAAAACCCAAAGTTAGTAGGAGGAGGGACATAATAACAATCAGAGAAGAAAAAAATAAAACAATAGAAAAAATCAGCTAAAGCAAGAGCTGGTTCCTTGAGAAAATAAACTAGACAAACCCCTAGCCTATCAAGAACAAAAGAGAATACAAAAATAAAGTCAGAAATGAAAAAGGAATGGACACAACAGATAAAACAGAAATACAAAGAATTTGCAGATAATTCTATGAAAAATTTGATGCCAATAAATTGGAAAACCTAGCAGAAATGGAAAAATTCCTAGAGAAGTACACCCTTCCAAGACTAACCCAGGAAGAAACAGAAAATCTGAAGAGACCAAATACCAGTAATGAAATTTAATTGGTAATCAAAAAACTCCCAAAAACAAAATCCAGAACCAGATGACTTCACAGCTGAATTCTGCCAAACATTTAAAGAGCTAATGTCCAGCCTTCTTAAAGTATTCTAAAAATACAGAAGAGGAATACTTCAAAACTCATCTTATGAGACCAGTATCACTAATATGAAAACCAGACACAGACACTACAATAAAGAAAAATAATATACCAATATTACTTATGAACATAGATGGAAAAATCTCAACAATATATTAGCAAACTGAATTTTAAAATACACCAACAGGAGGGAGCCAAGATGGTGGCATGAGTAGGGCAGCGGAAATCTCCTCCAAAATCATATATATTTTAAAAAATACAACTATTCCTAAAAGAGAGACCAGAGGATATAGTACAACAGCCAGGCTACATCTACATCTGCGAGAACCCAGCATCTCACAAAGGAGGTAAGATACAAGCCACGGCCCGTTGGGACCCGAGTGCTCCTCCCACCCCAGCTCACCAGCGGGAGGAAAGGGGTTGGAGTGGGGAGGGAGTGGAAGCACAGGATTGCTAAATAACCAGCCCTAGATTCTGCACTGGGAGCACAGATACACACTGCATGGTGTGCAGGGTATTAGGGAAATGGAAAAGTAAAATCTGCGAATGGGTCCTCACAGCCAGCTCCCATGGGACAAAAAAAAAAAAAAAAGCAAGTGCTTTTTGAAAGTCTTAAAGGGACAGGGGTCTCACAGCTGCACAGAATCATCCAAGCACACTCAGCCCAACAGGCTGGGAATCCTAAGGAACTTCAGGTGCTGGAGCCCCATGGGTGGCAATGCAGCCCTAAAGCCCCTCACGGTGATAGCAAGCATGCCATTTGTTCCCCCACTGGTGCGGCCCTATCACAGTGGCCAAGCAGCCAGAGAGTGACCCTACCCACAGCAACTGCCCAGAGTCTCCTCCTGGCGCACAGCCAACTGAGCCAGACCCAGAGGCTGCTGCAGGTGTGCAGCTGCCCAGCGCAGGCAGAGGAAGCCTGGGCAAGGCGCAAAGGCAAAGGGGCGTGGTTCTCACAAGAGAGCACTCCTGGAGTGCCTGTCACTCCCTACAGGGCTCTGGGCTACCCCGAGAGCTGCCCTGCTCACGGCGGCTCAGGGGATTAATCCAGATGCTGCTCCTGGTGTGCGGGTAACCAGCACAGGCAGCGGAGAAGGGCAAGGTGACCAGCAAGGAGGAAGGGACTTTGTTCTCCCAGCTGACACATGCACAACCTACCTGCAACTACCTCTATCACCACAAAAAGGCAGAAGAATCTGTTCCAGTCCAGAATTACCCAGACAACCCCCAACAGAGGGCCTGGGGAGATAGATATAACCAATCTTCCTGAAAAAGAATTCAAAAGAAAGGTCATAACCATGCTGATGGACCTGCAGAGAAACATGCAAGAGCTAAGGGATCAAGTCAAGAAGGAGAATACAGAAATAAAACAATCTCTGGAAGGACTTAAGAGCCGACTGGATGAGGTGCAAGAGACCATTAATGAAATAGAAATCAGAGAACAGGAGTACAGAGAAGCTGAGGCAGAGAGAGATAAAGGATCTCCAGGAATGAAACAATATTAAGAGAACTCTGTGACCAATCCAAATGAAACAATATTTGCATTATAAGGGTACAAGAAGAAGGAGAGAGAGAAAAAGGGATGGAAAGTGTCTTTGAATAAATAATTGTTGAAAACTTCCCCAAACTGGGGGAGGAAATAGTCTCTCAGACCATAGAAGTCCACAGAACTCCCAACACAAGGGACACAAAGAGGACAATACCAAGACATATAATAATTAAAATGGCAAAGATCAAGGACAAGGACAGAGTATAAAAGGCAGCCAGAGAGAGAAAAAAGGTCACCTACAAAGGAAAACCCATCAGGCTATCATCAGACTTCTCAACAGTAACCTTACAGGCCAGAAGAGAATGGCATGATATATTTAATGCAATGAAACAGAAGAGCCTTGAACCAAGAATACTGTATTCAGCACAACTATCATTTAAATATGAAGGAGGGAATAAACAATTCCCAGACAAGCAAAAGCTGAAGGAATTTGCCTCCCACAAACCACCTCTGCAGGATATTTTAAAGGGAGTGCTCTAGATGGAAGCACTCCTAAGGCTAAATAGATGTCACCAGAGAAAATAAAATCACAGCAAAGAAAGCAGACCAAACAAATACTAACTAAAGACAAAAAAATAAACTCAACTATTCACAAAAGCAGTCAAAGGAAACACAGACACGTAAAGAATAAAACACCTAACATATAAAGAATGGAGAGAAATAAAGAATCATTGGACTGTGTTTATTATAGCATAATAAGCAAGTTAAGTTAGATGGTTAGATAGTAAAGAAGCTACCCTTGAAACCTTTGGTAAACATGAATCTAAAGCCCGCAATGGCAATAAGTCCATATCTTTCAATAATCACCCTAAATGTAAATGGCCTGAATGCACCATTCAAAAGACACAGAGTAATAGAATGGATAAAAAAGTAAGAATCATCTATATGCGGCTTACAAGAGACTAATCTCAAACTCAAAGACATACACAGACTAAAAGACAAGGGATGGAAAAGATATTTCATGCAAACAGTAGGGAGAAAAGACCAGGTGTTGCAGTACTTGTGTCAGACAAAATAGACTTCAAAACAAAGAAAGTAACAAGAGATAAAGAAGGACATTACATAATGCTAAAGGAGTCAGTTCAACAAGAGGATATGACCATTATAAATATACGTGGCCCCAACAGGAGCACCAACATATGTGAAACAAATACTAACAGAATTACAGGAGGAAATAGAATACAATGTACTCGTTCTAGGAGACTTCAACATACCACTCACTCTAAAGGACAGATCCACCAGACAGAAAATAAGTAAGGACACAGAGGCACTGAGCGAAACACTAGAACAGATGGACCTAACAGACATCTATAGAACTCTACACCCAAAAGCAGCAGGATACACATTCTTCTCAAGTACACATGGAACAATTTCCAGAACAGACCACATAGTAGGTCACAAAAAGAGCCTCAGTAAACTCAAAAAGATTGAAATTCTACCAACCAACCAACTTCTCAGACCACAAAAGGATAAAACTAGAAATAAATTATGCAAAGAAAACAAGAAGGCTCACAAACACATGGAGACTTAACAACATGCTCCTAAATACCTAAATAATCGATGAATTAATGGCTAAATTACAATAGAGTTCAACCAATATATGGAGACAAATGACAACAACAGCACAAAGCCCCAACTTCTGTGGGATACAGCAAAGGCAGTTCTAAGAGAAAACTATATAGCAATCCAGGCCTATTTAAAGAAGGAAGAACAATCCCAAATGAATAGTCTAAAGTCACAATTATTGAAACTGGAAAAAGAAGAACAAATGAAGCCCAAAGTCAGTAGAAGGAGGGACATAATAAATATAAGAGAAGAAATAAATAAAATTGAGAAGAATAAAACAATAGAAAAAAATCAATGAAACCAAGAGCTGGTTCTTTGAGAAAATAAACAAAATAGATAAACACCTAGCCAGACTTATTAAGAGAAAAAGAGAATCTACACACATCAACAGAATCAGAAATGAGAAAGGAAAAATCATGATGGACCCCACAGAAATACAAAGAATTATTAGAGAATACTATGAGAATCTATATGCTAACAAGCTGCAACACCTAGAAGAAATGAACAACTTCCTAGAAAAATACAACCTTCCAAGACTGACCAAGGAAGAAACAGAAAATCTAAACAGAACAATTACAAGCAATGAAATTGAATTGGTAATCAAAAAACTATCCAAGAACAAAACCCTGGACCAGATGGATTCACCACTGAATTTTATCAGACATATAGAGAAGATATAATACCCATTCTCCTTAAAGTTTTTCAAAAAATAGAAGAGGAGGGAATACTTCCAAACTCATTCTATGAAGCCAGCATCACTCTAATGCCAAATGAGGCAAAGACCCCACAAAAAAGAAAATTACAGAACAATATTCCTGATGGACATAGATGCAAAATAACTCAACAAAATACTAGCAAACCAAATTTAAAAATACACCAAGAGGATCATACACCATAATCAAGTGGGTTTTATCTCAGGGATGCAAGGATAAAACTCTTAGAAGAAAACACAGGCAAAAACGTCTTGAACCTAAGCATGAGCAATTTTTTCCCCAGCCATCTTGGGCAAGGAAAAAATTTTAAAAATGAGTGAGTGGGACTACATCACCCTAAAAAGCTTCTGTACAGCAAAGGGCACCATCAGCAGAACAAAAAGGCAGCCTACAGTATGAAGAATATATTCATAAATGACTTATCTGATAAAGGTTACCATCTAAAATATATAAATAACTCATAGGTCTCAACACCAAAAAAGCACATAACCCAATTAAAAAATGAGCAGAGGACATGAACAGACATTTCTCCAAAGAAGAAATACAGATGGCCAACAGGCACATGAAAAAAAAGATGCTCCACATTGCTAATCTTCAGGGAAATGCAAATCAAAACCACAATGAGATATCACCTCACACCAATTAGAATTGCCACTATACAATAGACAAGTGATAAGTGTCAGCAAGGATATAGAGAAATGGCAACCCTCCTACACTGTTGGTGGGAGTGTAAATTTGTGCAGCCACTGTGGAAAGTGGTGTGGAGTTTCCTCAAAAAACTAAAAACAGAAATATCATATGACCCAGTAACTCCACTTCTAGGAGTTGTCCACTGTAGGAATGAGAAATCTGGTGCTCCATACAGCTCCTCCATCTCTCTTTGGGTACCTAGTGACTGTTCTTGCCCCTCACATAGGGCAACCCATAAGTGAGGCTACTTGTACTTTAGCAGATCTGGGGGAGGTTCACAAAATAAGAGCATGAAAGAAAGTATGGGCTATGACTGAAAGGAGAGGTTGCACAGGGTTCTGTGAAGGTCTTGAGGTCCCAGATGTGGGTTGATTTGATAAAGGTCAGGGTAATGAAAGAAAAACATGATGGGCAGCCCGATAGGATCTAGTTAGAACTGTGGCACCAATTAAAGCCAGAGCAGCAGTTCCAGCCTCTGAGGTCCAGGACACAGAAGCCAGAGCCAAAGCCCGTCTGGCCTGTGTTCATGCAAGACTTCCTGGGGGACAGTATTCAGGCTCTGCCTAGACTTTCACCCCAAAAGGAGGATGTTTGGGTGTTGCACTTTGACTGAGGTGGGGTCACGGCCCCCAAGTTGGGGTAATGACCAGAGACCACATGTAAAATTAGCAATTCATTGGTCCCCTCTGAATGTACAATGTGTCCTGGCATTGGTGAACACCGGATGAATGTTGTCTCATTTAATGCAACTCTGAGCATTTTCCCGGGACCTCTGCTGTGATAGATGGCTATGGGGGTAAGGCAATTAGAGGGAAGAAAGCCCAAATCCCATTGGGTATAGGGCATTTACCCCTAAAGGAGTATACTGTGTACACTTCTCACATCCCTGATTATATTTTGGGGATGGATATTCTGCAGGGCCTGTGGTTACAGACCACCATAGGTGAGTTCAGACTGAGGGTACATGTGGTAAAGGCAGTACTGAGGGGACATGTTAAGCTCCCACCTTAGCTCTTGCCTGTACTTCTGTGGGTGACAAATACTAAGCAATATAAATTGTCTGGAGGACACAAGGAAATTGGAGAAACTCTGCAGGAGTTGGAGAAGATGGGCATCATAAAGCCAACTCATAGTCCTTTGAATTCCCGTGTGGCCAGAGAAAAAGCCAGACAGCTCCTGGCATATGACTGTGGATTGCAGGGAGTTGAATAAAGTCACACCCCCTTTGCATGCAGCTGAACCCTCTATAGCGGCCCTTATAGACACCCTCAGTCATGAACTAGGGCTGTATCATTATGTTGTGGGCCTTGCTAATGCTTTCTTCTCTATAGACAAAGCACAGGAAAGGCAGGAACAGTTTGCCTTCATGTGGGAAGGCCATCAGTGGGCATTCACTGTCCTTCCACAGGAAAAACTCCACAGTCCCACCATCTGTCATGGACTTGTAGCCCAGGACTTGTCCACATGGAAGAAGTTGCAAACACAGTGCAGCTGTGTGACCACATTGATGATATTATGCTCATGCCTGATTCTCTTGCAGATTTAGAAGGGGCAGTTCCTATACTGTTGCAACATCTACAGGAAAAAGGATAAGTTGTGAACAGCACCAAGGTTCAGGAACCTTGTTTGTCTGTAAAATTCTTGGGGGTTTTCTGTTTGGGTAAAACTAAAGTTATCCCTTACGCAGTCATAGACAAGGTCCAGGCTTTCCAGTATACCCTGATGGAGGAGCAACTGGCTGCCATGTACCATGCCTTGCTGGCTAGAAGCCCATCACCAGAACAGCTCTGACCAAGGTAATAACCACCTATCCCAGTGCAGGCTGGGTGTGAGATTGGACCCAAAGGCCATGGAATTGTGTGGCACAGATGCCTACACTGGCCAAATGGGGTGCATATTTACAGTAGCATAGCACCCTCTCTACTAGCCCCTTAAGTGAAGAACTCCAACACTTTCTGGGGCAAGTGATGTATACCAGTGGAAAGCAGGAAGAACTTGCTTTTTAGCCATTGGTAGTGGAGAGTCCTTAGCAGGAGGGAAAAGCCCCTATAACTGAAGATGCTTGGAATACAGACGGCTCTAGTTGTGCACAGTCCCTGAAGTGGAGGGCTGTGGTTTTCCATCCTAAGACTGAGACAATATGGATGGAGGATGGAGAGGGGAAGAGCAGTCAATGACCTGAGTTGTGGCAGTATGGCTCGTGATCACTCAGGAGCTCTCACCTATACATGTGAGCACCGACAACTGGACCGTCTATTGGGGCTTGACCCTGTGGCTACCAACATGGTACCATGCCAACTGGTTATTTGATCACCAGCCCCTTTGGGGTCAAGAGTTGTGGCAAGACTTATGGGCCTTTAATCAGACTAAGACTGTTACCATATATCATGTGACTGGCCATTTGCCTTTGGCATCCCCTGGGGATGATGAAGCAGGCACATTTGCCCAGATGTATTGACTAGAAGGAAAGCCTGCCTCTGATGTACCTCAGTGGTTATGTCAACGTTTGCTGCATGTGGGGCAAAAGACCATGTGGGCTTTAGCCCATTGGTGGGGCTTGCCGTTGATGTTTGTAGAAATCAGCAGAGCCTCGGGAGAGTGAATTGTGTGCTCTAGGGGGAACTTACACCGAGTCCCACAGCAACATAGGGCAATAGTAAAGGGGCCAATACCCCTTGTCACGTGGCAGATAGACTATATTGGGCCTCTGTCCGTATCAAGATATCTGTATGCCATGACTTTTGTGGACACAGCTACTGGAATGTCGGTTGCTTTTCCTGTGTGTTGTGCAGATCGGCAAATGACCAAAAGTGGTCTAGAGTGTCCCTTTGCATTCTATGGCTGGCCACAGGTAATTGAGAGTGATCAAGGCACCCACTGTACTGGACATGCATTACAAGGATGGGTGCAGCAATTAGGAATAAAGTGGAAGTTTCATGTACCATATAACCTTACTGGGGCAGGCATGATAGAGAGCTATAATAGTTTGTTGAAATCTGGTGTGAATTCAGACACTAATATTCTACAGGGCTAGTCAGTTTGCTATGAACAGTGCTAAGGCATTTGAATGAGATGCCCCAAAAATGATCCTTGAGCTCTCTGGACTTGCTGACACACATTGCTGCCTCTCCTATACAACTGTATGTGCAAACCAAAGAGGAGTCATTGAAGCCAGGATATGGCCAACAGAGCCACATCCTGCTGCCAGCCCCAATTGCATTAAACCCTAGAGATTCTGTCAACTGGACCTGGCCCTGGACACTTCAACACATGGACTGGTGATCACGGGCCCTTCTGGCACCTTGGAGAAAAGGCCTACAAGTTGGCCTCCTGTGTGTTCCTAGAGTAACAGCAGAATGGCCTCCAAAGATCAAGGTAGTGTACCCAAACATCTGGGAGTTAAGAGCATCTTATGGGGAAGTATTGTTTTATCTTTATGGCCAATGTATATGCATCTTGTAGCCCTATATATTGACCCATCTGTAACTTCCACAGGGAGGTGGGTGAATTTCTGGTATACTAGACTAAGACGAGATCCCATTCCTGCCACTGTCCTATCACAGGACTACTCTCTTGCATGCATCCTAGATGATGGTCAAGATTTGCCTATCCTGGTGTCTTAAAACATGTATCTTATCGCCCTTAAGGTTATTTTCTTCTTCAGTCCCTGTGGCCTGGACCCACCCCCTGGCTGCAGCTGCTGCATGATGATTTCTCTGAACTCACTATGCATTCAGCTAGTGACCGCCTTTGGAATGGATGAGCTATGGACTTATTCTGCATAGGACTTTGAACCTAACTGAGTCCTCCAGCTTGAGGATTGTCATGATTTTATTGCTGTTGTTACTATATGTTATTAGTCTGGTTACAGTGCTCCAGTTTTCTCACACAGGGGCCACTGGGGAAGATGGAGAGCAAGTAGATTGTGAGGCGAGACTTCTGGAGGGGTGGACTCTGGGTAAAATTGCAATATTTCAAGAATCTCTTGCCTGTCATTAGTGCATCTCCATATCAATAAGTATTTCCAAGGGATGGAGAGAAGTAGTCCATCTCCATATTAATAGGTGATTACATGGGATAGTAAGGGCATATCTGGACTGGAGAGGTTGGTTTGGTCTCCTTTTTGCAGCCGTGTCATGAGAGACATGCACAAGCAGAATGGATGACTGCTTTTAAGTAATAAACAGGTTTCTCCCACTTTACTTCTCCCTTTGACTCATTTCAGCTTTGTAACTCTGGCAGGAAAATCCAGGGGCAAAACACCTCTAAACCCAAAATCAGTTAAAGGGGAAATAAAGTTAAGAAACCCGTTTATTTCTTAGAAGCAGTTGTTCTGTCTCTCTCTTGACCAGGCTGCAGCAGAAGAGAGCTCCACCCAACCTCTCCGGTCCAGATAGGCCCTCACATGCCCTTGTAGTTACCTATTGATGTAGATGGACTACTTCTCTCCACCCTTTAGAAATACCTATTAATATGCAGATGCCCTAAAGCCAGGTGAGAGATTTCTGGAAATATTACAATTTTACCCACAGGCTTCAAAGTTAGTTTGCCCTGACTGGGAATATGTACCCTTCCTCCACCCCACCTCCATCCCCAGAGTTACACATAGTACAGCACAGAGAATATAGCCAGTGATTCTGTAACATCTTCCTATGTTGACAGAAATTAACTGTGCTAGTGGGGGTGAGGATTTAATAATATGAATAACTGGTGAGCCACTGTGTTGTATACATGAAACCAGTATAAGATTGTATATCAACAGTACTTCAATAAAAAGAGAAGAAAAAGTGTTTTTCTTTTTAACTTAAAAAGTAATACTTACTTTTTAACTGAATTTTTTGACTTCCTTGATTAAATGAAGTTTCAATAAAAATGTTAAGTCTTTTTCCTTTTCTGGCCATTAGTATTGTTACTGTTGCATGATTGTTATTAGAACTAATTTTATTGTATAGAAGAATGGAGTGTTAAAATATTACACACTCAAAGTGTCAAATGCACTAGGTACATACCAGTTACAGAGCCTGAGGCTCTTCACTTTCCAATAAGCACATCAGGGAATTCTAATGCAAATGTGGCCTTACAAAAGAAAGGACTAAATCATTAAAGATCTTTACAATCCCATTAAACTTTCCTTCACCTTTCAATTCAGAGGTGCCACATTCTCTCTCACAATGAACTCACCAGAGAAGCCCTACTATACTCACAGTACTTTCTTTCTGCATCTTTGGACTGTTATCAAGGGATTAATTTGAACACATTTGCCATTCTCAAGTGTGCCCTAATTTTTAAAAATATGTATGTATTGTTTCTGCCAAAGTATATCATAAGTTTATTTGCATTTAGAAATTGGAAATCCTGAAATTATGTGGATTTAGATAATTACTTAATATCTATGGTTTCAATTTCTTCCTTTTAGCATGGTGTTGGCAATACCTTTTAGCTACCTTACACTACTCTACAGGTTAGAATTATTAAATTGCATGTAAAATACACTGCAGCTCAGATACTCAGTATGGTTCCAGTACAATAATTATACAGTGACCACTCAATACTTTTTGAAAAATGCAACTCCATCAGTTTTTGCAATTAATAAAGCACTTGTATGTATTTTAATAAAAATATCTGGTTACATTTAACACATAAAGGAATTACTTCAAAATATTCTTAATTGTACATCTTTCTCATCATTTACATCCATATTATAGATTTTTTTTCCCTTTCATTTATTTATAGACCTAAAGTTCTGGAAAATGATCAAAGAGAGATGCTTATGTGAATGATTGTCTTTTCCTGTGCATATTTAAGTCTCCCAGGAATAATTTTACAATCCCATTTCAAAAAAACCTTTAATCTTTTTTGAAAATATCCAACATTGCCAGAAAATAAGCAGAGAATCACAGATTTCCTGAAAGGAAGTTTATCCGGCCTTTGTTAAGAAGTTGTAGTATATATGTCTTTAACACAGTGGACAGTATAGATTCAAAAGTAGCAAAAGTCCACATTAAATTATTAACAAAATATACCCTTTTACTATTTTATGAAACTGCTTCAATAGTATTTTTCACTTAAAACATTTTTCTTATATTTCTGTACACTATCAATAAAGAGTTGAAAAAAATGAAATTGATGAAACAATTACATTTAAAAACACCCATTTAAAAAAGAATAATTGGAATGAATTTTACCAAAGAAATGCAAACTTGTACACTGAAAATTACAAAACATTGCTGAAATAAAGAAGACATTCCATGTTCATGAATCGGAACACTTACTAAGATGGCAATATTTTCCAAATTGATCTACAGATTCAACAATGGGCCTTCCATAATCCCAGTTAGGTTTTTTGCAGAAACTGTCAAGTTCATCATAAAATTCATATGGTAATTCAAGGGACCAAAACAGCCGAAACAATCTTGAAAGAGAACCAAGGTGGGGCATTTCACTTCCCAATTTCAAACTTAACTACCAAACTACAGTAATTAAGACAGTGTGGTGCTGACATAAGATTACACTGATTAATTAACAAGAATTGAGCATCCAGAAATGAACTGTTAAATGATTTTCAGAAAGGGTATGAAGACATTCCAATGGAAGAAGAATAGCCACATGCAGAAGAAAAATTGGATCTCCTACCTCATACCATATACAAAAATTAACTCATTCTGAATCAGAAACTTAAATGTAATAGCTCAAACTATAAAACTTTGAGAAGAAAGCATAGGAGCAAATCTTTGTGATCTTGCATTGGGCAATGGTTTCTTATCCGTGGCACCAAAAACACAGGCAATGTGTGCACACACACACATTTGATAAAATGGACCTCATCAAAATTAAAAACTTTGTACTTCAAAGGACACAATCAGGATAGTAAAAAGATAATACACAGAATGTGAGAAAATGCTTGCACATTACATATCACATGAAGAACAAATATCTAGACTATATAATGAGCTCTTACAACTCAGTAATGAAAAGACAACCCAATTTTTAAAATGAGCTGAAGATCTGAATAGACACTTCTCCAAAGATATACAAGTAGCCAATAACTGCATGAAAAAATGTTCAATCTCATTAGTCATTCAGGAAATGCAAATCAAAATCACAATGAAAATCACGTCCACTAGAACGACTGAAATCAAAGACAATAACAAGGATGTGGAGAAACTGAAACTCTAATATAACTCTGGGGGGATTGTAGAATAGTGTAGCCACTTTGGAGTCTTGATTGGCAGTTCCTCAAAAAGTTTAGAGTTATTACATAGCCCAGCAGTTCCACCCCTAGAGAAATAAAAACATACATAACCACAATAACTTGTAAGCAAATGTTCAAACGGCATTATTCATAATAGCTAAAAAGTTGAAACAATTCTAATATTCATCAACTGATTGATAGATAACCAAAATGTGGCATATCCATACAATAGTATATATGATATGAGAATTTCAACTCCTCAAAAAGTAAATAGAATTATTGTATGACCCAGCAATTACAATAGATATATATCCAAGATAATTTAAAACCTATGTCCACAAAAATATGATCACAGATATTTATAGCAGTATTTTTAGCAGTGAAAAAAAAACAGAAAGGAAGCAACTCAAGTATGAACTGATGAATGGATAAGCCAAATATGATTTATACATACAGTGGGATATTATTATGCCAACAAAAGTGAACAAAGTACTGATTCATGCTACCACATGGATGAACATGGGAACATATTAAGTGACAGAATCTAGTCAGAAAAAGACATATACTCTGATTCTGCTTATATAGAAATGTCCACAATAGGTAAATTCTGAGACAGAAAGTAGATTAGTAGATCAGTACTGCAGAAAAGGAGCAATGGGACGTGATTGCTAACTGACATGAAGCTTCTTTTTGAATAATGAAAAATGTTCTGACATTAGATTGTGGTGATGATTACACAACCTTATGAATAAACTAAAAACTTGAATAGTACACTTTAAAATGGTGAATTTTTTGAAATGTTAATTATATTTCAGTGAAACTTAACATGTTTAATTACATTTTTAAAAATCAAATGAGATAAGTAGCAAGCGAACAGAGAGAGAGAATAGCCACAAAAATCACCTGTTGCTAAGCTCTGGTTCACTTAACCATCAGTGAAGTGGTTTAAAGTACTTTAAAAGTGAAAATCTGATTTAACTCGTACTTGAATTGGCAGTTCTTTAGAAGGAGAAATCTAATGTAAACCTACTAGCTACTCCTGCAGCAGGTAATAATAGTGGCTCATCTATGTTGTTAGACAAATGACAAATATAACTATAATCAGTCTGCTTTTATAACCACCATGTACCATAAATCTTAAACAATGACAGAGAAAAACTACTCCTCCTGAAAAACACTTTTGTTAGTCCAAGTCAGGGTTTCTCAGGCTGTTGTCATTTTGGGCCAGATAGTTCTTTGTTGAGGAGAGTGTTCTGTTCATCGTACTGTGTTTGCTACACCCTGGCCTCCACCCCCTTCATTTAAGTATCGCCCTCTCCCCGCAGGAGTAACGACCAGAACTATCTCCAAACATTGCCAGATGTCCCAAGAGGCAAAATCACTAGGGCACAGACTGCTGAAGTACATTCTAAATAGTTGCCATGGTTTCTATTGAATTTTAGTAATAGGTGTAAAGCTTCAAAGTAAAAATAAGTACATTTTTTATTATTTATCTCTTCAGACACATTATATCCTATGGGAAAGTTGATCTGTATCTTCAACTCCTCTTGTACTATATAAACCATCTACTTATATAAAAAATCTACTTAATCAGTAGATTCAAGATAACCAACAATAGCACCTTGATTGTAAAGATGCCTAAAATAGAAATTGAATAATTCCAATTCTATCATTCCATATGCAGATCATTCTCTGTACTTCATCTTGTTGACTTTTTTGAAGCATTTTTTTCATATTTTTCCTCTTTCTTCAGAAAGGATTCATGTAATGAAAAGATATTAATCTATTAATCTTTTACATTTGTGTTCTGTCATTATTTTATTTAAAGATTTATTTAAAAAATGTAATGGCATAATCACACATTTGGAGACCAATAAGATATATTTCAGTGCCCACATTTCTATCTGGCCTATGTTATTTTTCATTTCATTCCACAGTTATTAATAAAAATAATTATCTCATTTAGAGAAATATGTTAAAAGTGATATGTACCAGGTATCAGATGTGCTCTGCACACCACTGATTTGAGAGAAAGAGAAGGAAACTAACAAAAGTGAATGAGCATGTGTGAAGTATCACGCTAGGTGCCTTAACACCTTATTAAATCTAACACAACAAATTGCCATTTTTCATATGTGGAAATGAAAGCTCAATTATCTTTTCCCTTAAATCTTATTTAAAATTTGGAATAGCATGAACAAATTGTATTGGCAGATTTTTTATGTCTCAGTCTTGCTCTTATTATTGCTCTCTCAAAACCAAACAATATAATGGCATACTATTTATATAATTAGTGACTTCTTTAAAAATTGAGGGATGTTTGACATATATTAGTTTTACATGTATAAGATAATGATCCATAATTTGTATACATTGCAAAATGATCACCACAATAAGTCTAGTTAACATATGTCACTTTACATATTACAAAGATTTTTGCTTGTGATGAGAACTTGTAAGACCTACTCTGTATACAATACAATGTAATTAACTATAGTTCCCGTGCTGCACATTAGAACTCCATGACTGACTTGTACTGGAAGTTTGCGCCTTTGGCTCTCTTCACCCATTTCTCTGTCCCCTCTGCCCCCTCTTCTGGCAAACACCAAACTGTTCTCTGTATCTCTGGGCTTTGTTTTGGTGGGTTTTGTTTTTGTTTTTTAGGTTCCACATCTAAGTGAGATACCGTATTTGTCTTTCTCTGATTTATTTCATTTAGCATAATACCCTCAGGTCCATTCACGTTGTTGCAAGTGGCAAGGTTTCATTCTTTTTTATGGATGAGTAATAGTCATAGTGCATATGTACCACATCTTCTTTATCCATTTGTCCATCAATGGACACTTAGATTTTTTTCCATATCTTGGCTTTGTAGTATAATTAATAACTTTTTATCTTGTGCAATTTTGTTAGTGCTTAAATTACTAAGAGTCCCTTTCCAGGCTGTTAGTATACTTCATGATGTCTCACACTATGGAACAATTCATATATACATATTTTTAAAGGAAACTTTTTAGACATAAGTACTTGAATCTCTAGTAGATGCCTAGTATTGTGCTATGCATTTAAGTAACCCCTGTTATATGAATAATGTATTAAGTTTGTAGCTTGCCTAGTCTACATGAAGTCAGCTCAAAGAAAACTTGTCCAGAAATGGCTCAAACAGCAAAGACTTGATGCACAATTGTAAATGGAAAAACAGGTAAATAAGAGGATAAAGCCTTAGTCTAGAATAGGACAGGAAAGATGTAAGACTGGCATATTTTTAAATATTCATAAGATATTCTCTTATATCTATAAGTGTAAGCTTTTGGAGTGAATTCTATTCCTATGGTAGAAGGGTAAATACCAGGAGGATGTATGGCATTTAGCCTTGGGAACAGAAATTTCTAGGCATGGTTTCAGTAAAATTGACTACATTAAGTAATCCTTTGCCTCAGTCACAAAATATACCCAAATATTAAATAATGTCCTACACAAAATTTTCCGTCAGTGGGTGGTCAGTGTTATAACTTCTTAAGTTCTTCCATGGAAGCTGCCCCTTGTCATGACATGAAACCAACTGGGAAATCAGAACACATGAACTTGAACTTGAGCTTGAAATAATTGGTCTCTCCTTTTAACAACAAAGCAACCTCGCCAGATGTATTCTTGACTCAGTAAATAGAGAGAGGGTGTGGTGGCCTTTAGCCATCTGGGTGTATCTGTGCAATTCAGTAGATGACTAATGAGGTACTGTGTACATTTAAAAGCAGAAAAACTGTCCTTGATGTATATTTTTCTTTGACTAATTGATGACTGAGATTATTAAAGTGAATTATGAAAACTGAAAAATTTCAGAGTTTAAAGACAGTAAAAGGCTATTCTTCCCCAACCCCTCCCATTTACTTTTAAGGTCTTGAAATGACCAGAGAGGACTAGAATTGGGCTTCCTGAATTTTCAGCAACTTTGTCTGTCTTCCCTTAGACACTGCAATTCAAAGTGGGGAATATCAACTACAGCCCCTTAGAGTTAATACTAGTTGTCTAGCATTCTTTGCAATCAGTTTCTTGTCATTCAGTGATTCATTAGTTCATTAATTCACTCAACAAACATTTGTCATGTACCAAGCACTCTGACAAGGATAAAGTAACATGAGAAAAATGAAATTGTCCATCAGTGGGTGTGTGGACAAGTAAATTGCAGTATATCCAATTTATACAACTGAATACTACCCATTAGTTAAAAATGCATTAACCAGAGTTACATGCATCAATATACCTCAAAAACAGTATTTAAGTAAAAAAAAAAAAATAGAAACATTTGAAAATATGCAGTATTGGAACGGGGGTGAGAAAATGGGCACTTATTTATTTTAGGGAGTGTAAATACATCATAACCTTAAGAAGCACTATTTGTCAGTCCATTATGAAAAATATTATGTTCAAGTGTCAATTCAAACTTTTTATGTAGATGAGTCTGCATGTATGGGAACTGACATATGAACAATAGTTATTGCAATATTGTTTGTTGTAGTGAAACATGGGTTGTTCATTAATAAAAAACAGGTTAAATAAGCTGTGGTCTATACATTCGATGAATCTGGGTCAAAAAGAATAAGGAATCTCTTAATACATTTTATGTAATTATCTCTAAGATGTATTTTTGAATTAAAAACCCCCTATAGGTGCATAATAGTGTGCTACCATTTAAGCAAAAAAGGAGAGAGAGAAATATACACATATTTACTTAACATCCATAGAATATCTCTGGAAGAATATGGGAGAAAAAGGAGACATTGTTTGCTTCCAGAGAGGAAAACTGGGTGTCTGGGCACCCGTGTGAAAAAGAAACTTTTCACTGCCTACTCCTTTCAATCATTTGAATTTTCAACTATCTATATTCATAATAAGAAAAGACAACTGGAATTTTTTAAAGATAATTTTGAGTAGGAAAAAAAGGTAAATCACAGAAAACATTATTGTACAGTTTACTAAAGTGCAAATTTATGCATGGGAATGAAATACCAAAATGAGGATGGTGAGGAAAGAGAGGGAAAATGGGAAAAACAGAGGCTGACACAGGGAGCTTCAACTCTACCTTTAAGGTTCCTTTTTAAGAAAAAATCTAAAACACATATAGCCATATATTAAAATATGTCAAAGTTGGGTAATGGATAGCTTGGGTGTTCATTATGTTAGTATGTAAACCTTTGTGTTTGTGTGAAACATTTTATATTTTTAAAGAGAAAAAGGTTAGCAGATATCCAAGACATACGAATGTATGTTCACATTTATTCATACAAAATATTTGATTGACATTACGAGGGATCATAAAAAATAAATGGATCCTCCATTTTAGGGATTTATTCCTGATTAGAAGGAATGAGAATGTCACCGATCAGGCCACACAGCACATGGGGAAGCAGGCCACCTCACCTGGAAAGGCTGCTTATCTTGCATGTGGAAGGAAAGAGGCATGAAGAATTGTAACTTCTCACAGAGCTGATTTTGGCTGAATTTAACCTCTCAGCACTGGAATGGAGATGACGAAACTGGTCTTCCCACTTTAATTCTCATGACTTCTCATCTAGACCAAAGTGACGTCTTATTGCTTCTTCTATTTTAAATTATCCTCTGGTGGCCTTTTCAGACTTTCCAATTAAGATTCCAAACCACATGAGGGAAAATTGTGGGGAGACGAAGAACTCAAGCTGGCTTAGGATCCTGCCAATCAATGCCTCCTGCAACCTGAATGGTCTTGAGCAAATATCTTACCCTTTCATTTCTATTTTTTTTCATAGTTTTTTTTCCTATTCAGGTACCATTGATACACACTCTTATGAAGGTTTCACATGAAACACAATGTGGTTACTACATTCACCCTTATTATAGAGCCCCCCATACCCCATTGCAGTCACTGTCCTTCAGTATAATAAGATGCCACAGAGTCACTACTTATCTTCTCTGTGCTACACTGTCTTCTCCATGATCCCCCCACACCATATGTACTAATCATAATACCCCCTCAATCCCCTTCTCCCTCCCTCCCCACCAAACCTCCCCTACTCCTGCCCTTTGGTAACCACTAGTCCCTTTTTGGAGTCTGTGAGTCTGCTGCATTTTGTTCCTTCAGTTTTGCTTCATTGTTATACTCCACAAAGGAGGGAAATCATTTGGTACTTGTCTTTCTCCACCAGGCTTATTCCACTGAGCGTAATACCCTCTAGCTCCATCCACGTTGTTGCAAATGCTAGGATTTGTTTTCTTCTTATGGCTGAATAATATTCCATTGTGTATATGTACCACATCTTCTTTATCCATTTATCTACTGATGGACACTTATGTTGCTTCCGTATGTTGGCTATTGTAAATAGTGCTGTGATAAACATAGGGGTGCATATGTCTTTTTGAATCTGAGAACTTGTTTTCTTCAGGTAAATTCCTAAGAGTGGAATTCCCAGGTCAAATGGTATTTCTATTTTTAGTGTTTTGAGGAACCTACATATTGCTTTCCACAATGATTGAACTTGTTTACATTCCCACCAACAGTGTAAGAGGGTTCCCCTTCTGCATCCTCACCTGCATTTGTTGTTCCTAGTCTTTTCGATGTTGGCCATCCTAACTGGTGTGAGGTGATATCTCATTGTGGTTTTAATTTGCATTTCCCTGATAAATAGCGACATGAAGCTTCTTTTCATGTGCCTGTTGGCCATCTAAATTTCTTCTTTGCAGAATTGTCTGTTCATATTCTCCACCCATTTTTTAATAGGGTTATTTGATTTTTGGGTGTAAAGGCATATGAGTTCTTTATATATTTTGGATATTAACCCCTTGTCAGATATGTCATTTACAAATATATTCTCCCATACTGTAGGATGCTTTTTTGTCCTTTGCTGTACAGAAGCTCTTTAGCTTGATGTAGTCCCATTTGTTCATTTTTATTTTTACTTTTGTTTCCCTTGCCTGAGGAGATGCATTCAGGAAAAATTTGCTCATGTTTATATATTCAAGAGATTTTTAGCCTGTGTTCTTCTAAGAGTTTTATGGTTTCATGACTTATATTCAGTTCTTTGATCCATTTTGAGCTTACTTTTGTGTATGGGGTTAGACAAGAATCCAGTTTCATTCTCTTGCATATAGCTGTCCAGTTTTGCCAACACCAGTTGTTAAAGAGGCTGTCATTTCCCTATTGTATGTCTATGGCAACTTTATCATATAATAATTGACCAGATATAGTTGGGTTTATATCTGGGCTCTCTAGTCTGTTCCATTGGTCTATGGGTCTGTTCTTGTGCCAGTACCAAATTGTCTTGATTACTGTGGCTTTGTAGTAGAGATTGAAGACAGGGAGCATAATCCCCCCAGCTTTATTCTTCCTTCTCAAGATTACCTTGGCTATTCTGGGTCTTTTGTGGATTCATATGAATTTTATAACCATTTGTTCTAGTTTATTGAAGAATGCTGTTGGTATTTTGATTGGGGTGGCATTGAATCTGTAGATTGCTTTAGGCACAATGGCCATTTTGACAATGTTAATTCTTCCTATTCATGAGCATGGGATGTATTTCCATTTATTAGTATCTTATTTAATTTGTTTCATGAGAGTCTTGCAGTTTTCAGAGTATAGGCCTTTCACTTCCTTCTTTAGGTTTATTCCTAGATATTTTATTCTTTTAGATGTAACTATGAATAGAATTGTTTTCCTGATTTCTCTTTCTGCTACTTCATCATTAGTGTAGAGGGATGCAACAGATTTCTGCATATTAATTTCATATCCTGCAACTTTGCTGAATTCAGATATTAGATCTAATAGTTTTGGAGTGAATTCTTTGGGTTTTTTTTTATGTACAATACCATGCCATCTGCAAACAATGACAGTTTAACTTCTTTACTAGTCTAGATGCCTTTTATTTCTTTGTGTTGTCTGATTGCCATGGCTAGGCCCTCCAGAACTATGTTGAAAGAAGTGGATAGAGTAGGCATCCTTGTCTTGTTCCCAATCTTAAAGGAAAGGCATTCAGCTTCTTGCTGTTAAGTATAATGTTGGTTGTGGGCTTGTTATATATGGCCTTTATTATGTTGAGGTACTTGCCCTCTATAACCATTTTGTTGAGAGTTTTTATCACGAATGGATGTTGACTTTTGTCAAATGCTTTTTCAGCATCTATGGAGATGATCATGTGGTTTTTGTCCTTTTTGTTGATGTGGTGAATGATGTTGATGGATTTTCTAATATTGTACCATCCTTGCATCCTTGGAATAAATCCTACTTGATCATGATGGATGATGTTTTTGATATATTTTAGAATTCGGTTTGCTAATACTTTGTTGAGTATTTTTGCATCTATGTTCATCAGGGATATTAGTCTGTAATTTTCTTTTTTTGTGGTGTCTTTGCCTGGCTTTGGTATTAGAATGATGCTGACCTCATAGAAAGAGTTTGGGAGTATTCCCTCTTCTTCTCCTTTTTGGAAAACTTTAAGGAGGATGGGTTTTAGGTCTTCACTAAATGTTGATAAAACTCAGCAGTGAAATCATCTGGTCTACAGGTCTTGTTCTTAGGTAGTCTTTTGATTACCAGTTCAATTTCGTTGCTGGTAATCGGTTTGTTCAGATTTTATATTTCTTTCGGGGTCAGCCTTGAAGGTTGTATTTTTCTAGAAAATTGTCCATTTCTTGTAGGTTATCCAGTTTGTTACCATATGATTTTTCATAGTATTCTCTCATAATTGTTTGTATTTCTGTGGTGTCCATAGTGATTTTTCCTTTCTCATTTCTGATTCTATTTATGTGTGTAAACTTTCTTTTTTTCTTGATAATCTGGCTAGGGGTTTATCTATTTTGTTTACTTTCTAGAAGAACCAACTCTTGCTTTCATTGATTCTTTCCATTGTTTTATTCTTCTTGATTCTATTTATTTCTGCTCTAATCTTTATTATGTCCCTCCTTCTACTGACTTTGGCCTCCTTTGTTCTTCTTTTTCTAGTTTCATTAATTGTAAGTTGAGACTGTTCCTATGGGATTTTTCTTCTTTCCTGAGGTAGGCCTGTATTGTGATATACTTCCCTTTGAGCACAGCCTTTGATGCATCTCACAGATTTTTTGGTCTTGAATTATTGTTGTCATTTGTCTCCATATATTGTTTGATCTGTTTTGATTTGGTCATTGATCCATTGATTATTTAGGAGCATGTTGTTAAGCCTCTATGTGTTTGTGGGCTTTTTTGTTTTCTTTGTATAATTTATTTCTAGTTTCCTACCTTGGTGGTCTGATAAGCTGGTTGGTACAATGCAATCTTTTACAATTTACTGAGGCTCTTTTTGTGGCCTAGTGTATGATCTATTCTTGAAAATGTTCCATGTGCACTTGAGAAAAATATGTATCCTGCTGCTTTTGGGTGGTGTGTTTTGTAGATTTCTGTTATATCCTACTGTTCTAATGTGTTGCTCAGTACCTCTGTCTCCTTACTTATTTTCTGTCCAGTTGATCTGTCCTTTGAAGTGAGTGGTATGTTGAAGTCTCCTAAAATGAATGCATTGCATTTGATTTTCCCCTTTAATTCTGTTAGTATTTGTTTCATATGTGAAGGTGCTCCTGTGTTGGGTGCATAGATATTCACACTGGTTATATTCTTTTGTTGGATTGATCCCTTTATTATTTTGTAATGCCCTTTGTCTCTTGTTACTTTTTTTGTTTTGAAGTCTATTTTGTCTGATACAAGTACTGCAACTCCTGTTTTTTCTTCTGCATTAGTTGCATGAAATATCTTTTTCCATCCCTTTACTTTCAGTCTGTGTATGTCTTTGGGTTTGAAGTGAGTCTCTTGCAGGCAGTATATAGATGGGTCTTGTTTTTTTATCCATTCAGTGACTCTATGTCTTTTGAGTGCTGCATTCAGACCATTTACATTTAGGGTGATTATTGATAGGTATGTATGTATTGCCACTGCAGGCTTTAGATTTGTTGTTACCAAAGTTTCAAGGGTACCTTTCTTACTATCTAACAGTCTATTTTAAATCACTTAGTATGCTATTACAAACACAATCTAAAGATTATTTTCTTTTTCCACCTTTTTCTTCCTCCTCTATTCTTTATATATTAGGTATCATATTCTGTACTCTTTGTCTATCCCTTGACTGACTTTGGGGGTAGTTGATTTGATTTTGCATCTGCTTAGTAATTAATTGTTCTACTTTCTTTACTGTGGTTTTATTTCCTCTGGTGACAGCTATTTAGCCATAGGAATACTTTCATCTAGAGCAGTCCCTCCAAAATGCACTGTAGAGATGGTTTGTGTGAGGTAAATTCTCTCAGCTTTTGCTTATCTAGAAATTGCTTATCTGGAATAATCCCTCCTTCAAATTTAAATGATAATCTTTCTGAGTAGAGCATTCTTGGTTCGAGGCCCCTCTGCTTCATTGCATTAAATATATCATGCCACTCCCTTCTGGTCTGTGAGGTTTATGTTGAGAAGTCTGATGATAGCCTGATAGGTTTTTCTTTGTATGTGATCTTTTTTCTCCCTGTGGCTGCTTTTAATAGTCTGTCCTTATCCTTGATCTTTGCCATTTTAATTATTATTTGTCTTAGTGTTGTCCTCCTTGGATCCCTTGTCTTGGGAGATCTGTGCATCTCCATGACCTGAGAGACCATCTCCTTCCCACAACTGGGTAAGTTTTCAGCAATTACCTCCTCAAAGACACTTTCTATCCCTTTTTCTTCCTCTTCTTCTTCTGGTACCCCTATAAAGCAAATATAGTTCTCTTGGTATTGGTTGCACAGTTCTCTCAATATTCTTTCATTCCTAGAAATCCTTTTTTCTCTCTGTGCCTCAGCTTCTTTGTATTCTTGTTCTCTAATTTCTATTCCATTTACCATCTTTTCTACTTCATCTTATCTGCTTTTTAATCTCTCCATTGTATGTTTCATTTCAGATACTGTATTACTTAATGACTGAATCTCAGTCCTGAATTCATCCCTGAGTCCTTGAATATTTTCTGTACCTCAATGAGCATGTTTCTGATTTTTATTTTGAGATCTCTTTCACGAAGATTGATGAGTTCAGTTTCACTTCTCCCTTTTTCTGGTGTTTGTGTGATTTTGGTTTGAACTAGGTTCCTTTGACATTTCATATTTGTATGTGGCACCCCTAGTGCCCAGAACCTCTACTCCCTGGAGCTGCTCAGCCCCTGGAGCGATGTTGGGGGTTGCATGGGATCGGTGCTGGTGCCTGGGAGGAGGAAAGAGATGTTTCCTGATTCCTGGCTGCTGTGCCTGTCTCCACTGCCAGAACCAGTGGGCCTAGTGCATTAGTATAAGCCTCTATGCTTTCCATTTGTAGGTGCAATAGGTGGCACCTCCCTTTATCAGGTCAGACGCCAGGACAGGGGCTGCCAGTTTATGAGCCAATGCGAGCCAGCTGGGAGGAAGGCACAGCATGCTGTGTATCACAGTGGGGTGCTTCAGAGCTGCTGAGCCAGCTAGGGGGATGGAGAGCCTGAAGTTCCTGAAAGTTCCCAACATGATGGGCAGAGTGTTCTCAGACAATTTTGTCCCCCTCTTTCTCCTGAGTAGCAAGCTCTGTGCAATCCTTGCCCCTTTAGCAGCCCTCTCGCTGTTAGGAAGTCTCTCAGACTGCCTGCTTTTCTTTTGTCCCAGAGCAGCTGGATGTGGATCCCTGTTTTCCACAAGCAGCTGGAATCCCAGTTTCTGCAAGTATTTGGCCTCTTTTAGCTTTCCAATCCCACTAATCTTCAGGGCACCATGCAATGTACGTTTGTGGTCCCAGAGCAGATCTCCAGGGCTGAGCGTTCAGCAGTCCTGGGCCTCCACCATCTCCGTGCTTCATTTATCTTACTCCCTCTGGTGAGCTGGGGTTGGGGAAGTGCTTGGGTCCCGCCAGATCACAATTTTGGTATGTTACTCTGTTCCGTGAGGTCTGTTCTTTTCTCCAGGTGTTTGCAGTCTCGTGCAGCTGTCTTTCCTGTTGGTCTTTCAGGATTAGTTATATTAACTATATTTTCATATTAGATGTGGTCTGGGGAGGAGATCTCTGTCTCACCTCTCAAGCCACCATCTTTAATCCTCCCTTTCATTTCTAAAAGGAAAACCATGATACCTACATTGTCAAGGTATTGTGAAACAACACGTGTCAAGAGCTGAAAAGACCACCTGGCAGGTATTAAGTGCTCAATCAGTGCTGCCGGTTATTCCTTGGTCTAGAAATTATCTTCCCTTTTCCAGCTTTATGCTTTTGCTCAGGCTGGTTCCTAGAATTTTCTCTGCTTCACCTTTCCAGTCAATAGGCTACCAATTTTTAAAATCATCTTTATTGCCTGCTTAACTGAATGTCATTGCTTTGTCCTCTGAACCTTTATGGAATCATAGATCTCCTATGATGTGTCCACTCTGCCTTTCCTAAGTCACCTTGTTGCTCGTCTTGTTCTCCATCCTATGTATATTATTGCTGAAGGCAGGCCAGGGTGATCAGACATCCCTGGAGGATGGTAGAGGAGATACATCTATCTCCTTTCAGATGTTTTACTACATCTATAAATATACATATATGTGTCAGAAGACATAGATTTAATTCTATTTCTTTCAATGCCTTTTAGTAGTTCCAGGTACTTCTGATGCAGGCATTATTGTTGCAAACATTTTTGCTACATAACTAGTTGGCTGTAAAGCAATATTGTTATAAAAGATGTTTAAGAAATGGTTGACAGTTTGATTTCATTTCTTCATTGCTGCAGTACTCCCAGTTTCATATTATATAAATTTTAGCTCTCATAATGGTCTATGTTGTGGCATTGTTTTGAACCCACATTTACTACAGAACTTTGAAACGTCTATCAATGGACATGTGACAATATGCCAAGAACAACAATGGAAGGCTTTCACAACAATACAAAGCTTAGTTACAAATATGCATCCTACTGTTTGGAAACAGATACCTCTCTTCATGAAGGAAGAAATTTTAGTGAAGAACGGGGAAAGTGTGATGCTTTGGGGAGGAAATGAATCAACAAACAAAAGGAAGTATTAACACTAGGAATAAAAGATGAAAGATAAATGTTTAGTTACAATCCACAAGATAAAATCTATAAAATTTGTGCAGTATTGCCATGAGACTACACACATTTTAAATGTATTTAGGTATTTTGCATTTTGCAATAGTCTTCATTGTTATTCATTTTCCGTGTTTCTTTGTGTCCTTTTTAATGAATGTCCCTCTTTTGTTTTTTGTGAATTTGTCTTTTACAGCAAAATTGCCTTGTGGCCAATGAGGTGTATGGTGAAAATGTTTGTAGCAAAGATGCTTATGGTAAAAATACCAGATCCACTGTACAGTATTCCATCTCCATATGGACATAACACCATTATTTACCTGGTCCATTATGAGAGATATTTAGAACATTTTAGGGTTTGCTTCTACACCTTACAATTATACAATTATCATGGGAACATCTGTTCTTAATTTCCTTCCCTCACTCCACCTTGAATCATGAGTAAACTCTCATGTACAAACATTAGGTTGTTGCATATAGTCAAAGGTTTTACGTAGTGAAAGAACGTAGCTATGATTTCCATCTGAGAAACTAACATCTTGGGATGATGCTCTTTAGACTGCATGAATGTCTTTTTCAGTCTCTTTCTCCTTCGACCACATTTGGTCTCCTCGTATTTACCCATTTGGTCTCTCTAACTCATCACCCCAGGTTCTTTTTTGCATCTGATCAAGTATTTTTCATAAGCCTAGCTTTTAGGAAAATTCTGTAACAGAAAGTTAGTTTTTATTGTCCCTAGCTTTTGTTTTCTTTCCTTTTCTTTTTCTTACCCTCTTTTCTTTCTCTCCCATCCTTCAATTTCAGGCTCTTCTTCTAAGAAAGGAAGCAAATGCAATCATAATGTAGTAAAAATATTTGCATTTTGTGTCATTTCTTAAATGTAATAAGCACCTTGTCTTCAAATAAAGCTTTTCAGGAATCATTTGAACAATTAGAGAAAGTTTTTTGGGCTGAGGAGTTTTCTTATAGTCCTAATTTAACAACTTATAGACCTATTTTCATGTTTTACCTTATTTTTGGGCCATAAGCTTTACACATCACCTTACCAGTGCTGTGTTTCTCCAAGGGCACCATACTGTCTTCATAGTGATGTAACACTTACCAGTCATACACAACTTTATGATCTCCACAGACAGGGTCTTACTGCAGGGTCAGTTGATGGTGAAGCCTGACTGGAAAGAAGAAATTCAGACTGGGGGAGCCCTACACCATCCAGCTGATTCTAAACACAAAGTTCAGGAAATATACATGTTAAATCACACTCTGCATAGGTTTAGTCAGTCAGCTTTAGAAAGTTTATTTTATGAAATTGCCAGTCCTTGATGACCCTTTGACAGTCTCTCCTTGGCCAAACTTTAGAGGCTTTTCTGGATCCTGTTCCCAACTAAGCCTCAACTTTCGGGCTTTGGTGCCTGTCCCTGCATTGTCAAAGTCTAGCCAGAATAAAGTCTGATTTACTGTACTTTAACAAGTTTCACCGAATAATGCCTTTTTTAACCCTTTTGCCTGCCCAGTCTCACATATGTCAGGCATGACAGTATGCCCAGAGGTGGTGATCAAGGCTCAAACTCTTAGAAGGCAACAAACAAAGGATATATTTTCTCTCTTTTCTCTCACTTTCCTTCCTTTTTCATTCTCTTTCTCTCTGCTTCTTTTATTCCTAGTTTTTCTCTTTGTCCTGCCCTCCTAATAAAAGCTGGCTTTGCCTTTGTGTCTTCGGACTTGCCTGTGATTTGCCATAGCTGGCTTGTCCTAAATTGCAATTCCTCTGCTATTCCATTCCTGAATAAACTCATTTTGCTAGTAAAATTCTGGCCATTTTATATTTAAGGTTGACACCCTCTATTCTCCAACACTCCCTCAGACACATCTGAGCCAGTCAGTGAAATGTTTCTGTTTTAGTCTTCAGCCAGGGGCTTTAGAGACTCCCTGAGGTTATTCTCAGCTGTGTCCTCAAGCTCCCCCAACTGCAAATCTATGCTTAAGCCACCCCTGCTCCGATGGGACTCCCAACATGGCCTTCAACAAATCGATAAATTCCCATCCTGTCCCTTCACTGCCAGTGTGCCCTTCCTTGTGCACCATCCTGTTCCCAAAGCATGGATTGTGTGCTGGGGAAATGACTGCACCAGTAAGCTTTGTTTGTGTCACTCCCCTTCCACTCTTATATTCACTTTATTTTTATTCTCAAATATATCTATATATTTTATTTTGGTATCATTAATCTATAATTACATGAGGAACATTATGTTTACTAGACTCCCCCCATCACCAAGCCCCCTCCACAATCCCCATTACACTAACTGTCCATCAGTGTAGTAAAATGCTGTAGAATCACTACTTGTCCTCTCTGTGCTGCACAGCCCTCCCCGTGCACCCCCAAGAGCATTATACATGCTAATCATAATTCCCCTTTCTTTTTTCCCCCCATTATCTCTCCCTTCCCACCCATCCTTCCCAGTCCCTTTCCCTTTGGGAACTGTTAGTCCATTCTTGGGTTCTGTGAGTCTGCTGTTATTTTGTTCCTTCAGTTTTTTCTTTGTTCTTATACTCCACATATGAGTGAAATCATTTGGTACTTGTCTTTCTCCACATGGCTTATTTCCCTGAGCATAATACCCTCTAGCTCCATCCATGTTGTTGCAAATGGTAGGATTTGTTTTCTTCTTATGGCTGAATAATATTCCATTGTGTATATGTACGACATCTTCTTTATCCATTCATCTGCTGATGGACACTTGGGTTGCTTCCATTTCTTGGCTATTTTAAATAGTACTACAATAAACATAGGGGTATATCTGTGTTTTTCAAACTGGGCTGCTGCATTCTTAGGGTAAATTCCTAGAAGTGGGATTCCTGGGTCAAATGGTATTTCTATTTTGAGCTTCTTGAGGAACCTCCATACTGCTTTCCACAGTAGTTGAACTAATTTGCATTCTCACCAGCAGTGTAGGAGGGTTCCCCTTTCTCCACAACCTTGCCAACATTTGTTGTTCTTTGTCTTTTGGATGGTGGCAATCCTTACTGGTGTGAGGTGATATCTCATTGTGGTTCTAATTTGCATTTCTCTGATGACTAGTGATGTGGAGCATCTTTTCATGTGCCTGCTGGCCATTTGAATTTCTTCTTTGGAGAATGTTCAGCATTTCTGACCATTTTTAAATTGGATTATTTGCTTTTTGTTTATTGAGGTGCGTGAGCTCTTTATACATTTTGGATGTTCACCTTTTATCAGATCTGTCATTTATGAACATATTCTCCCATACTGTAGGATGCTTTCTAGTGCTATTGGTCGTGTCCTTTGCTTTTGGTCGTACAGAAGCTTTTCAGCTTGATATAGTCCCACTTGTTCATTTTTGCTTTTGTTTCCCTGGCCCGGGGAGATATGTTCGTGAAGAGGTCGCACATGTTTAGATCTAAGAGATTTTTGCCTATGTTTTTTCTATGAGTTTATGGTTTTATGACTTACATTCAGGTCTTTGATACATTCCAAATTTATGAATGGGGTTAGACAATGATCCAGTTTCATTCTTACATGTAGTTGTCCAGTTTTGCCAACACCAGCTGTTAAAGTGGCTGCCATTTTCCCATAGTATGTCCATAGCTCCTTTATCATATATTAATTGAACATATATGTTTGGGTTAATCTGGACTCTCTATCCTTTTCCACTGGTCTGTGGGTCTGTTCTTGTGCCAGTACCAAATTGTCTTGATTACTGTGGTTTTGTAGTAGACCTTGAAGTTGGGAAGTGAGATCCCCCCCACTTTATTCTTTCTTCTCAGGATTGCTTTGGCTATTCGGGGTCTTTGGTGGTTCAATATGAATTTTAGATCTGTTCCAGTTCACTGAAGAATGCTTTTGTTATTTTGATAGGGATTGCATTGAATCTGTAGATTGCTTTAGGCAAGATGGCCATTTTGACAATATTAATTCTTCCTAGGCAAGGGCATGGGATGAGTTTCCATTTGTTAGTGTCTTCTTTAATTTCTCTTAAGAGTGTCTTGTAGTTTTCAGGGTATAGATCTTTCACTTCCTTGGTTAGGTTTATTCCTAGGTATTTTATTCATTTTGATGCAATTGTGAATGGAATTGTTTCTCTGATTTCTCTTTCTGCTAGTTCATCATTAGTGTATAGGAAAGCAACAGATTTCTGTGTATTAATTTTGTACCCTGCAACTTTGCTGAATTCAGATATTTGTTCTAGTAGTTTTGGAGTGGAGTCTTTAGGGTTTTTTATGTACAATATCATGTCACCTGCAGATAGTGACAGTTTTATTTCTTCTTTACCAGTCTAAATGCTTTATATTTCTTTGTTTTGTCTGATTGCCATGGCTAGGAGCTCCAGTACTATGTTGAATAAAAGTGGGGAGAGTGGGCATCCCTGTTTTGTTCCGGATCTTAGAGGAAAAGCTTTCAGCTTCTCGCTGTTAAGTAGGATGTTGGCTGTGGGTTTGTCAAAGATAGCCTTTATTATGTTGAGGTACTTGCCCTCTATATCCATTTTGTTGAGGGTTTTTGTCATGAATGGATGTTGAATTTTTTCAAATGTTTTTTCAGCATCTATGGAGCTCATCATGTGGTTTTTGTCCTTCTTTTTGTTGATGTGGTGGATGATGTTGATGGATTTTCGAATATGCCATCCTTGCATCCCTGAGAAGAATCCTACTTGGTCATGGTGTCTGATCCTCTTGATGTATTTTTGAATTCGGTTTGCTAATATTTTGTTGAGTTATTTTGCATCTATGTTCATCAGGGATATTGGTCTGTAATTTTTTTTTTGTGTGGGGTCTTTGCCTGGTTTGGGTATTAGAGTGATGCTGGCTTTATAGAATGAGTTTTGAAGTATTCCCTCCTCTTCTATTTTTTGAAAAACTTTAAGGAGAATGGGTATTATGTCTGATAAAATTCCACAGTAAATCCATGTGGCCCGGAAGTTTTGCTCTTGGGTAGTTTTTTGATTACTGCTTCAATTTTGTTTCTGGTAAATGTTCTGTTTAGATTATCTGTTTCTTCCTTGGTCAGTCTTGGAAGGTCGTATTTTTCTAGGAAGTTGTCCATTTCTTCTAGGTTTTCCAGCTACTTAGCTTATAGGTTTTCATAGTATTCTTTTTTTTTTTTTTTTTTTTTAGATAATTATTTTTTATTGAAGGGTAGTTGACACACAGTATTACATTACATTAGTTTCAGGTGTACAACACAGTGATTCAACATTTATATACATGATAATTCTAGGTACCAGCTATCACCATACCAAGTTGTTACAATATTTTGACTATATTCCTTATGCTATACATTACATCCCGGTTACTTATTTATTTTACAATTGGAAGTGTGTACTTTTTTTTGGTTGTTGTTGTTAGGGCATCTCTCATATTTATTGATCAAATGGTTGTTAACAACAATAAAATTCTGTATAGGGGAGTCAATGCTCAATGCACAATCATTAATCCACCCCAAGCCTAATTTTCGTCACTCTCCAATCTTCTGAAGCATAACGAACAAGTTCTTACATGGAGAACAAATTCTTACATAGTGAATAAGTTACATGGTGAACAGTACAAGGGCAGTCATCACAGAAACTTTTGGTTTTGCTCATGCATTATGAACTATAAACAGTCAGTTCAAATATGAATACTCATTTGATTTTTATACTTGATTTATATGTGGATACCACATTTCTCTCTTTATTATTTTTAATAAAATGCTGAAGTGGTAGGTAGATACAACATAAAGGTAGAAAACATAGTTTAGTGTTGTAAGAGAGCAAATGTAGATGATCAGGTGTGTGCCTGTAGACTATGTGTTAATCCAAGCTAGACAAGGGCAATAAAACATCCACATATGCAGAAGATTTCTCTCAGAACAGGGAGGGTGAGGTTCTAAGCCTCACCTCTGTTGATCCCCAATTTCTCACCTGATGACCCCCCTGCGACTTTGCCTGTCTTAGGTTGTTCCTCCCTTGAGGAATCTTACCCGTCTCTGGCTAACCAGTCATCTTCCGGGGCCATACAGGGAAATGTTAAGTTGGTAAGTGAGAGAGAAGCCTTATTGTTTGAAATGGTTAGCTTTTTATTTCTTTGCATATTTATGCCCTGTGGCTTCTATGCCCAGCATTTGTCTTGAGGTATCTTTACCACTTGGAGGAGTTATGATACTCGGTAAATTTGATATGAGGCACGAATTCTATTTAAGAATTCGTTGTAATTAGGAAGGAAGAAGAAAAGCTATAGAAGTAGCAGGCGGGAGAAAACATGGGAAGATTGATTATTTCTTTGACATATCTTCTTGTAGAGTAACTTCAGCATGTATAGATTTTAAGCTACTACTTAAATTGCGCACACACATTAACATAATAGGAGTATAGTTACATAACCAAAGCATACCTGTAATTACCAGCCATCTCCAGTGAAACCAAGAAAACCAGTTAGGCACCCTAGGCATTTGTGAAAACTTATCAATGATATGATGGTTATTATCTAACTGAATTTGAATAGTTTGAGAAAAATCAGACAAATTAAAACAACCCATTCCTGGGCACTGTTCACATCCCATATGTTCTTTTAACAGTAAATAGTCTGTAGTTGTAAGATTTTGGAGCGCTACAATTTGCACTTCTCCTAATTCTTGGTTGAGTTCCAACAGTATAGATCCAGTCAAATTTGTTGTTTTACTGTATGCACAGGCCAGCTTAGATATCTCCTTCATTCCCATGGCAAGTCCAGGAGCTGGTGGGATGAGTGCATCTACAGCTGTAGCAGTGCGTGGATCTTTGTTGGGGTTTTTTGATGATCATCTTCTGGCATGCTTCTTCCAGAGAGTGCTGATGTTGGAAGTTCTTTTTCATATCTCTTAGTTCATTTTCGGGGTAGCCCAATTAGGCTTTGATCCTCTGTATAAACACAAACAGACCCTTTGCCTACACTTTTATATGTCCTTTATATCATTGTGTAGAACTCATTAGAGGTCACCACATAGGAACTGCATTTTTTTTTTTAATCATTAATCTACACTTACATGACGAATACTTTGTTTACTAGGCTCTCCCCTATACCAGGTCCCCCCTATATACTCCTTTACAGTCACTGTCCATCAGCGTAGCAACCTGTTGTAGAATCACTACTTGTCTTCTCTGTTGTACAGCCCTCCCTTTTCTCCTACCCCCCCATGCATGTTAATCTTAATACCCCCCTACTTCTCCCCCCCTTATCCCTCCCTACCCACCCATCCTCCCCAGTCCCTTTCCCTTTGGTACCTGTTAGTCCATTCTTGAGTTCTGTGATTCTGCTGCTGTTTTGTTCCTTCAGTTTTTCCTTTGTTCTTATATTCCACAGATGAGTGAAATCATTTGGTATTTCTCTTTCTCTGCTTGGCTTGTTTCACTGAGCAAAATACCCTCCAGCTCCATCCATGTTGCTGCAAATGGTTGGATTTGCCCTTTTCTTATGGCTGAGTAGTATTCCATTGTGTATATGTACCACTTCTTCTTTATCCATTCATCTATCGATGGACATTTAGGTTGCTTCCAATTCTTGGCTATTGTAAATAGTGCTGCGATAAACATAGGGGTGCACTGATCTTTCTCATACTTGATTGCTGCATTCTTAGGGTAAATTCCTAGGAGTGCAATTCCTGGGTCAAATGGTAAGTCTGTTTTGAGCATTTTGATGTACCTCCATACTGCTTTCCACAATGGTTGAACAAGTTTACATTCCCACCAGCAGTGTAGGAGGGTTCCCCTTTCTCCACAGCCTCGCCAACATTTGTTGTTGTTTGTCTTTTGGATGGCAGCCATCCTTACTGGTGTGAGGTGATACCTCATTGTAGTTTTAATTTTCATTTCTCTGATAATTAGCGATGTGGAGCATCTTTTCATGTGTCTGTTGGCCATCTGTATTTCTTTTTTGGAGAACTGTCTGTTCAGTTCCTTTGCCCATTTTTTAATTGGGTTATTTGTTTTTTGTTTGTTGAGGCGTGTGAGCTCTTTATATATTCTGGACGTCAAGCCTTTATCGGATGTGTCATTTTCAAAGATATTCTCCCATACTGTAGGGTTCCTTTTTGTTCTATTGATGGTGTCTTTTGCTGTACAGAAGCTTTTCAGCTTAATATAGTCCCACTTGTTCATTTTTGCTGTTGTTTTCCTTGCCCGGGGAGATATGTTCAAGAAGAGGTCACTCATGTTTATGTCTAAGAGGTTTTTGCCTATGTTTTCTTCCAAGAGTTTAATGGTTTCATGACTTACATTCAGGTCTTTGATCCATTTTGAGTTTACTTTTGTATATGGGGTTAGACAATGGTCCAGTTTCATTCTCCTACATGTAGCTGTCCAGTTTTGCCAGCACCACCTGTTGAAGAGACTGTCATTTCGCCATTGTATGTCCATGGCTCCTTTATCAAATATTAATTGACCATATATGTCTGAGTTAATGTCTGGATTGTCTAGTCTGTTCCATTGGTCTGTGGCTCTGTTCTTGTGCCAGTACCAAATTGTCTTGATTACTATGGCTTTATAGTAGAGCTTGAAGTTGGGGAGTGAGATCCCCCCTACTTTATTCTTCTTTCTCAGGATTGCTTTGGCTATTCGGGGTCTTTGGTGGTTCCATATGAATTTTGAATTATTTGTTCCAGTTCATTGAAGAATGTTGCTGGTAGTTTCATAGGGATTGCATCAAATCTGTATATTGCTTTGGGCAGGATGGCCATTTTGACGATATTAATTCTTCCTAGCCATGAGCATGGGATGCGTTTCCATCTGTTAGTGTCCCCTTTAATTTCTTTTAAGAGTGACTTGTAGTTTTCAGAATATAAGTCTTTCACTTCTTTGGTTAGGTTTATTCCTAGGTATTTTATTTTTTTTGATGCAATTGTGAATGGAGTTGTTTTCCTGATTTCTCTTTCTGTTGGTTCATTGTTGGTATATAGGAAAGCCACAGATTTCTGTGTGTTGATTTTGTATCCTGCAACTTTGCTGTATTCCGATATCAGTTCTAGTAGTTCTGGGGTGGAGTCTTTAGGGTTTTTTATGTACAGTATCATGTCATCTGCAAATAGTGACAGTTTGACTTCTTCTTTGCCAATCTGGATTCCTTGTATTTTTTTGTTTTGTCTGATTGCCGTGGCTAGGACCTCTAGTACAATGTTAAATAACAGTGGGGAGAGTGGGCATCGCTGTCTAGTTCCCGATCTCAGCGGAAATGCTTTCAGCTTCTCGCTATTCAATATAATGTTGGCTGTGGGTTTTTCATAGATGGCCTTTATTATGTTGAGGTACTTGCCCTCTATTCCCATTTTGCTGAGAGTTTTTATCATGAATGGATGTTGAACTTTGTCAAATGCTTTTTCAGCATCTATGGAGATGATCATGTGGTTTTTGTCTTTCTTTTTGTTGATGTGGTGGATGATATTGATGGACTTTCGAATGTTGTGCCATCCTTGCATCCCTGGGATGAATCCCACTTGGTCATGGTGTACGATGGTTTTGATGTATTTTTGAATTCGGTTTGCTAAAATTTTGTTGAGTATTTTTGCGTCTACGTTCATCAGGGATATTGGTCTGTAGTTTTCTTTTTTGGTGGTGTCTTTGCCTGGTTTTGGTATTAGGGTGATGTTAGCTTCATAGAATGAGTTTGGGAGTATCCCCTCCTCTTCTATTTCTTGGAAAACTTTAAGGAGAATGGGTATTATATCTTCCCTGTATGTCTGATAAAATTCCGAGGTAAATCCATCTGGCCCGGGCGTTTTGTTCTTTGGTAGTTTTTTGATTACCGCTTCAATTTCGTTGCTGGTAATTGGTCTGTTTAGATTTTCTGTTTCTTTTTGGGTCAGTCTTGGAAGGTTGTATTTTTCTAGGAAGTTGTCCATTTCTCCTAGGTTTCCCAGCTTGTTAGCATATAGGTTTTCATAGTAGTCTCTAATAATTCTTTGTATTTCTGCGGGATCTGTTGTGATTTTTCCTTTCTCATTTCTGATACTGTTGATTTGTGTTGACTCTCTTTTCCTCTTAATAAGTCTGGCTAGAGGCTTATCTATTTTGTTTATTTTCTCGAAGAACCAGCTCTTGGTTTCATTGATTTTTGCTATTGTTTTATTCTTCTCAATTTTATTTATTTCTTCTCTGATCTTTATTATGTCCCTCCTTCTGCTGACCTTAGGCCTCATTTGTTCTTCTTTTTCCAATTTTGATAGTTGTGACATTAGACCGTTCATTTGGGATTGCTCTTCCTTTTTTAAATATGCTTGGAGTGCTATGTACTTTCCTCTTAAGACTGCTTTTGCTGTGTCCCACAGAAGTTGGGGCTTAGTGTTGTTGTTGTCATTTGTTTCCATATATTGCTGGATCTCCATTTTGATTTGGTCATTGATCCATTGATTATTTAGGAGCGTGTTGTTTAGCCTCCATGTGTTTGTGAGCCTTTTTGCTTTCTTTGAACAGTTTATTTCTAGTTTAATGCCTTTGTGGTCTGAAAAGTTGGTTGGTAGGATTTCAATCTTTTGGAATTTACTGAGGCTCTTTTTGTGTCCTAGTATGTGGTCTATTCTGGAGAATGTTCCATGTGCACTTGAGAAGAACGTGTATCCTGTTGCTTTTGGATGTAGAGTTCTGTAGATGTCTATTAGGTCCATCTGTTCTAGTGTGTTGTTCAGTGCCTCTGTGTCCTTACTTATTTTCTGTCTGGTGGATCTGTCCTTTGGAGTGAGTGGTGTGTTGAAGTCTCCTAGAATGAATGCATTGCATTCTATTTCCTCCTTTAGTTCTGTTAATATTTGTTTCAGGTATGTTGGTGCTCCTGTATTGGGTGCATATATATTTATAATGGTTATATCCTCTTGATGGACTGAGCCCTTTATCATTATGTAATGTCCTTCTTTGTCTTTTGTTACTTTCTTTATTTTGAAGTCTGTTTTGTCTGATACCAGAATTGCAACACCTGCTTTCTTCTCTCTGTTGTTTGCTTGAAATATCTTTTTCCATCCCTTGACTTTAAGTCTGTGCGCGTCTTTGGGTTTGAGGTGAGTCTCTTGTAAGCAGCATATGGATGGATCTTGCTTTTTTATCCATTCTATTACTCTGTGTCTTTTGATTGGTGCATTCAGTCCATTTACATTTAGGGTGATTATTGAAAGGTATGAATTTATTGCCATTGCAGGCTTTAAGTTTGTGGTTACCAAAGGTTTAGGGTTAGCTTCTTTACTGTCTTACTGTCTAACTTAACTCGCTTGTTGAGCTATAATAAACACAATCTGATGATTCTTTATTTCTCTCCCTTCTTATTCCTCCTCCTCCCTTCTTCATATGTTGGGTGTTTTGTTGTGTGCTCTTTTTAGGAGTGCTCCCATCTAGAGCAGTCCCTGTAGGATGCCCTGTAGAGGTGGTTTGTGGGAGGCAAATTCCCTCAACTTTTGCTTGTCTGGGAATTGTTTAATCCCTCCTTCATATTTAAATGATATTCGTGCTGGATACAGTAGTCTTGGTTCGAGGCCCTTCTGTTTCATTGCATTAAGTATATCATGCCATTCTCTTCTGGCCTGTAGGGTTTCTGTTGAGAAGTCTGATGATAGCCTGATGGGTTTTCCTTTGTAGGTAACCTTTTTTTTCTCTCTGGCTGCTTGTAATACTTTGTCCTTGTCTTTGATCTTTGCCATTTTAATTATTATGTGTCTTGGTGTTGCCCTCCTTGGATCCCTTGTCATGGGAGTTCTGTGTACCTCTGTGGTCTGAGAGGCCATTTCTTCCCCTAGTTTGGGGAAATTTTCAGCAATTATTTCTTCAAAGACATTTTCTACCCCCTTTTCTCTCTCTACTTCTTCTGGAATGCCTATGATTCTTATATTATTCCTTTTATATTGATCACTCAGCTCTCTTAAAATTCTTTCATTCCTGGAGATCCTTTTATCTCTCTCTGCATCAGCTTCTCTGCGTTCCTGTTCTCTGTTTTCTAGTCCATTAATGGTCTCTTGCATCTCGTCCATTCTGTTTTGAAGTCCTTCCAGAGCTTGTTTTATTTCTGAATTCTCCTTCCTTAGTTCTTGCATATTTCTCTGCAAGTCCATCAGCATGGTTATGACTTTTGTTTTGAATTCTTTTTCAGGTAGACTGGCTAAATCTATCTCCCCAGATTCCTTCTCAGGGGAAGATGTAGCAGATGCTGAAGCTGTCTGGGTTAGTCTTGTCTGGATCATATTTTTTTGCCTTTTCATGTTGACAGGTGCTATTGACTGTCAGCTGGGAGGGCCAAAATTTTCACTTACTACTGGCCTTTCTTTACTGGGGCAACTGCGACCCCTAGTGGCTTGTGTTGGGTAATTGCGTGTAGAGTGGGTCTTTGTGTCTTGCCTGGCCGGGAGGGAGAAATTTCCCTTTCTGTGGGCGGAATTTGTCTCAGGCTGCTTCTCTGCTTTCGCAGCGCCCGGTGGGGTGATGGATGGGGGGGCTGCTTGACTGTTTGCCTCCGTGAGGGGTCTCAGAGCTGTTGCCCAGGGGGTTAGTGCACCCGGTTTTCCCTGTAATTTCCAGCTGCTGTACCGTGACCTGGGTTGTTTCCGTCAAGCTGTTAAGTCCCTGTCCCTTTAAGACTTTCAAAAAGCCTCCGCTTTTCTTTGTCACAGGGGCATCAGCTTCAGCACCCGCTCAGAGGTCTTACTCCCTGTACCCCCAGTATCCAGGGCCCCCTGGGCATGTACTTTGTCTGCGCTCTGGCCCGGATGGCTGGGGCTGGGTGTTCGGCACTCCTGGGCTCCGTCTCCCTCCCGCTCTGCCTATTGTTCTCCCGCCGGGAGCCGGGGGGATGGGCGCTCGGGTCCCGCCGGGCCGGGGCTTGTATCTCACCCCTTTCACCAGTCGCTGGGTTCTCGCTGGTGTAGCTGCAGTCTGGCCACTGTCCTGCGTCTTCTGGTCTCTCTTTTAGGGCTAGTTGTGTTTGTTGTATTTTCAAAAGTATATATGTTTTTGGGAGGAGATTCCCACTGCCCTACTCACGCCGCCATGTTGGCTCCGCCTCTCTCATAGTATTCTCTTATAATTATTTGTATTTCTTTGGGGTCCGCATGATTTTTCCTTTCTCTTTTCTGATTCTGTTGATGTGTGTTTATTTACTTTTTCTCTTAATAAGTCTGGCTAGAGGCTTATCTATTTGGTTTATTTTCTTAAAGAACCAGCTCTTGGTTTCATTGATTTTTTCTATTGCTTTATTCCTCTCAATTTTATTTATTTCTTGTCTGATCTTTATTATGTCCCTCTTTCTGCTGACTTTAGGCCTCATTTGTTCTTCTTTTTCCAATTTCGATAATTATGACTTTAGACTATACATTTGGGATTGTTCTTCCTTCTGTAAATATGCTTGGATTGCTATATACTTTCCTCTTAAGACTACTTTCGCTGCGTCTCACAGAAGTTGTGGCTTTGTGTTGTTGTTGTCATTTGTTTCCATATACTGCTTGATCTCTATTTTAATTTGGTCATTGAGCCATTGATTATTTAGGAGCATGTTGTTAAGTCTCCATGTGTTTGTGAGCCTTTTTGTTTTCTTTGTAGAATTAATTTCTAGTTTTATACCTTGGTGGTCTGAAAAATTGGTTGTGAGAATTTCAATCTTTTTGAATTTACTGAGGCTCTTTTTGTGGCCTAGTATGTGGTCTATTCTGGAGAATGTTCCATGTGCACTTGAGAAGAATGTGTATCCTGTTGCTTTTGGTTGTAGAATTCTGTAGATGTCTACTAGGTCCATCTGTTCTAGTGTGTTGTTCAGAGCCTCTGTGTCCTTACTTATTTTCTCTCTGCTGGATCTTTCCTTTGGAGTGAGTGGTGTGTTGAAGTCTCCTAAAATGAATGCATTGCATTCTACTTCCTCCTTTAATTCTGTTAGTATTCATTTCACATATGTTGGTGCTCCTGTATTGGGTACATATATATTTATAATGGTTACATACTGTTGTTGGACTCAGCCCTTTATCTTTATGTAATGTCCTTTATCTCTTGTTACTTTCTTTGTTTTGAAGTCTATTTTGTCTGATTCTAGTACTGCAGCACCTGCTTTTATCTCCCTGTTGTTTGCATGAAATATCTTTTTCCATCCCTTAACTTTTAGTCAGTGCATGTCTTTGGGTTTGAGGTGAGTCTCTTGTAAGCAGCGTATAGATGGGTCTTGCTTTTTTATCCATTCTGTTACTCTGTGTCTTTTGATTGGTGCATTCAGTCCATTTACATTTAGGGTGATTATTGAAAGATATGTACTTATTGCCGTTGCCTTCTCCATTCTTTATATGTTGGGTGTTTTATTCTGTGCTCTTTTGTGTTTCCTTTGACTGCTTTTGTAAGTAGTTGATTTTATTTTTTGCCTTTAGTTAGTATTTGGCTGTTCTGCTTTCTTTGCTGTGGTTTTATTTCTCTGGTGACATCTGTTTAGCTTTAGGAGTGTTTCCATTTAGAGCAGTCCCTCTAAAATACCCGGTAAGGTGTTTTGTGGGAGGCAAATTCCCTCAACTTTTGCTTGTCTGGGAATTGTTTAATTCCTCCTTTATATTTAAATGATAATCATGCTGGATTCTGTATCCTTGTTTCAGGGCCCTTCTGCTTCATTGCATTAAATATATCATGCCATTCTCTTCTGGCCTGTAAGGTTTCTGTTGAGAAGTCTGATGAAAGCCTGATGGATTTTTCTTTGTAGGTGACCTTTTTCCTCTCTCTAGCTACCTTTAAAACTCTGTCCTTGTCCTTGATCTTTGCCATTTTAATTATTATGTGTCTTGGTGTTGTCCTCCTTGGATCCCTTGTGTTGGGAGTTCTGTGTACTTCCGTGGCCTGATCAATTATTTCCTCCCCCAGTTTGGGGAAGTTCTCAGCAATTATTTCTTCAAAGACACTTTCTATCCCTTTTTCTCTCTTCTTCTTCTGGTGCCCCTATAATGTGGATATTGTTCCTTTTGGATTATTCACAGAGTTCTCTTAATATTGCTTCATTTCTGGAGATCCTTTTATCTCTCTCTGCGTCAGCTTCTATGCGTTCTGTTTTCTGGTTTCTATTCCATTAATGGTCTCTTGCATCTCGTCCATTCTGCTTTTAAGTCCTTCCAGAGATTGTTTTATTTCTGTAGTCTCCCTCCCTACTTTGTCGGTTATCTGCTGCATTTTTCTCTGCAGCTCCATCAGCATGGTTATGACCTTTATTTTGAATTCTTTTTCAGGAAGATTGGTTAGGTCTATCTCCCCAGATTCCCTCTCAGGGAAGGATGTCAGTGTGAATCTGGTCTGGATCAAATTCTTCTGCCTTTTCATGGTGATAGAGGTAGTTGTGGGGAGTTGGCATGTGTGTCAGCTGGGAGAACGTCCCTTCTTGCTGATTTGTGGCCTTCCTCTCCTATGAGAATGGCGACCCCTAGTGGCGTGTGCTGGGCAGTTGCCTGCAGACGGGTTCTCTGATTCTTGCCCGGCTACTGTGGAATAAGCTCTGCGAGGTTGCTATGGGCACGGCCGGCCTCAGGCTGCTGCCCTGCTCTGGTGGGACCACTCTGGAGGACGAATGGGAGGGAGGCTATTTATCACCATGAGGGGCCTCTGAGCTGTGCTGGCACCCAGGGGGTTAGGGTGCCCGGAGTTCCCCTGGATTCCCAGCTGCTGGGCTAAGTGCACCAGGACGCTTCCATCCAGCTGTGAGGCCCCTGTCCCTTTAAGACTTTCAAAAAACACTCGCTTTTCTTTTGTCACAGGGTCGCCGGCTGTGGGGACCCACTGGCAGGTTTTCCTGTCCCGTTTTGCTAGTCTCCAGCACACCATGCACTGTGTGTCTGTGCTCCTGGTGTGACTGGCTAGGGCTGGGTATTTAGGAGTCCTGGGCTCCCTCTCCCTCCCTGCTCGGACTCCTCTTCTCCCACTGGGGAGCTTGGGTGAGGGGTGCACTTGGGTCCCACCATGCCACGGCTTGTATCTTACCCCCTTCATGAGGCGCTTGGTTCTCGCAGATGTAGATGTAGTCTGGCTGTTGTACTGTACCTTCTGGTTTCTCTTTTAGGAATAGTTGTATTTGTTATATTTTCAAATATATATATGGTTTTGGGAGGAGATTTCCAGTGCTCTACTCACACTGCCATCTTGGGGACTGGTCTTTTTTAAAAGACCAATGTGATCATTTTACTTCCCCCCTGTAACTATCAGTGGCTTATTTCTCTACAGAACTTATCTATTCATAATGTTTTTAATACTCAGTATTCCTATATAACCTTTTAAATGACATCCTTTGACTCACTTGTTACCTTTATTATAGTCAACAATCCTATATTACTTTCCTTTTCTTCCTATTTATTCCTGTTTCGTTCTTGCTACTTTGTTAAAATATGCAATGTTTATATACTGTTCTTCCACTCAGGCTGTCATCTTTTTTTCACATGAATTCTAAAATTAAATATGTTAGATATTTGTCATTAGTTCTTTTGCTGATATTTCCCCACTGATCTCCCATTTGCATAAAACTCATCCACCAGTATATTCCTCAAGAAAGGCTCAGGTGTACAGTATAGCCACAGATCTTGCATGTTCTAAGAAGTTTTTCTATAGTCTGGCCCCTTGAATGACAGCTTGACTGAACATAAAATCCTTGGCTTACAGTTTTTTTTTCCTTGACTTTCTTGAAAATAGTATTTTGCTCTTGATATCTCTGATGCAAGTCTATTTTCTTATACTTATTTTTTTGCCTTGAAGTATTGACATATTTTCCATTGTTCATGTTTTACTAGGATAATTCTCAAGGTTGATCATTTCTGGCTAATGATTCTATGTTTCTTTGTATGTATACTTAACTTCCTCATTTCTAGAAATAACTTTCTTGGATTGTGGTATTAAGAATTGGTTCTGTTCCATTGTTTTGTTTTCTTCAAGGATTCCAATTACGTATTTATATTCTGTTCAATTAAATACGATATATATATAAAATCTTTCTTTGCTTATTTTCTGTTTCAGTTCCTTTCTCTCTCTTTGCTATTGTATCTACTTTGTTTTCATTCTTTCAGTTTTCTTGATTTTACTCAGCATTTCTTATTAAATTTTCATTCAAATGTATTTTCTTTGGACTCCTAATGATTTATTCTTCATTTTTGAAATATTTTCCCTTCCATTTCTGTTTTTACTTTTTAAATATCTGATTCTAGATTTTCTTTTTTTAAATTTATCCTAAGTAAGGTTAATGCTGGCAGTCCAGTGACTACCAGGAAGAAGAGTGCATTGAAAGGCATTGACTTGAAAGACATGTGGCCAATGAACAGGGCCTTCTTCATCTGATGAAAAATCTAGATGTTTCCCCATGTATTCACTGAATGTGGTTCTGCAACCTATGAATGATTGGTTAGGTGTTCATAAACCCAGAGAGATGGACACTACACAGGTTTGTACAGGGGCAGAAATTTATTCATCTTACAGTGTAAGAATAACAAAGGGACAATTTTTTTCTTTATTTTGGTTCCAGGTATTAGGTAGTGTATTTTAGGGCTGGAGCTAGACACTAGGCCTAATAATACCTTGTTCAGCCTTAGGTAGAAAATTAAATAAGTGGTGATAAATCTTTTAGTAAAAAGAGCTACATATGTTTATAACTTTAAGTGGGGTGCTTTCTGTTAAAGTTGAATAGCAAAAGAACTCTGGAGCCATACCTGTAGGTTTTTTTCCCCCACAGAGGTCTCATTTATGTTTCTTATATTGCATAATGTTTGAGAATGATGACCTATTTGTCCTTGTGGTTAGGCAACACAGCCTGACCATTTTAAGTGTTAAAAGCAACTGTCATTAATAGCTTGCTTAGCCCATCAGTGTTTTGTAGAATACAGTTGCTGTTTTCCAGAAATATAGGCAGGCCCATTGCTCTCACATACTCATCAATAACACAACAGGTTCTAATAAAAGCCCTTTCCTTTCTTTTTTAGGCTATTCTGCATAGAACTTGCAAATAAAACTGCTATATTTCACAGGCTAATAATTTTATTTAACCTGAGTATAAACACAGTTAATGTGTTATTGTCATACTTTTGAGGATTCAGTTGACATACAACATGAAGTAGGAAATGCCCCCCACCTAGGGCATCCCATAAGTGAGGCTACTTGTACTTTAGCAGATGTGGGGGAGGTTGAAACAATAAGGGCACGGAGGGAAGTATGGGCTACGACTGAAAGGAGAATTGCACAAGGCCCCGTGAAGGTCTCCAGGACCTGAAAGAAAAATTTAATGGGCAGCCCAATAGAATCTTGTTAGAACTGTGGCAGTATTACAAGAGCTTTGGGGTCTTTTGGGCTACTGGAAAGTGTTTATCCAGCACTTGGTGCAAATTGTGAGGCCCTTATACCAGTTGGTACGAAAGGACATCAATTGGGACTGGGATGAGACATGTGCAGCTGCTTTTAGTGCTGCCAAGTGGGCAGTCAAGGTCGAACAGAACTTGAATGTAATGGACTCACCAAGGCCCTGTGAACTAGATGTTCATGTAACCGAAGATGGTTATGGATGGGTTCTTTGGCAGCAGCTTGAACGGATACGCCAACGTGTTGGATTCTGGTCACAACTATGGAAAGGAGCAGAGGTCCGGTACACCTCGGAGGAGGAAGAAGGGGACTGAGGGGTATTATGATTAGTACACATAGTGTTGGGGGATCATGGGGAAGACAGTGTAGCACAGAGAAGACAAGTATGACTCTGTGGCATGTTACTACACTGATGGACAGTGACTGCAATGGGGTATGGGGGGACTTGATAGTATGGGTGAATGTTGAAACTACGTTTTTCATGTGAAAACTTCATAAGAGTGTGTATTAGTGACACCTGAATAATAATAATAAAAAAAAGCCTGTAGGCTTATGATGGGGATTATGTTGAATCTACAGCCGATCTAGGGAGAACTGTCATCCAGTTGAATCTTGAAATCCCTGAACATGCCACCTCTCTTCATTTATTCAACTCTTTAATTTTTCTCAGTAATTAAAACAATTTTTGTTATTAATAACAATGTTATGAAGGATTCACATAAGCAACATTGTGGTTACTACATTCACCCGTGTTATCAAGTCCCCCAACACACACACACCCCTTTACAGTCACTGTCCATCAGGGTAGTGAGATGCTGTAGTGTCACTACTTGTCTTCTCTGTGCTATGCTGTCTTCCCCGTGACCGCACTACATTATGTTATGTTGTGTTAATCGTAGTGCCCTTTAATTCCCTTCTCCCACCCTCCCCATCCACCCTTCCTCAGTAATGTTTTATGGTTGGTTCAAACCACCCTCTCCCTCGCAACAAGGTTCCCGCCGTAGAGCGAGCGGCTCTGGGTGTAAGGAACGTGGTGCCGTAAAGTCGTGAGTGTCGTAAGCCAGGTGCGGTGCGGACAGAAGTGGAGGACGTGGCTCGAACATTCCGGCGGCCGCAGGAGCAGACGGATGCGACCAGGTGTGAGCGCAGACTGCAGTCGAGCCCGCGGCGCAGTAACAGTGAGTAGCGTGCGGGACCGGGTAGCTGCGGAGTCCGGGGGAGCCGGGCAGTCGGGGCGCCCCGGGGGTAATGGGGGCAATGGGGGCGAGGCTGCCGGAGCCTGGACGGCTAAGTGGGTCGTAGCGCTCTCTGCCCGCCTCCGCCGCCGCAGCTGCCCGACCCGCGCCGCAGCCCCTCCGCTCGCCTGACCCGTTAAGTCTCTTACCCGGTTTCTCTCCGGCCAGCCGTTTCTGCCGCCGTTGCCGCCCCCCGACCCCCGACCCCCGGGACGGTTCGCCGCCGCCGCCGCATACCCGGCGCTGGGCCGGTGGCTGGGACGCGGCCGGCCAGTTTTCTGGTCTGGGTGGAGCGGCTGTTGCTTCTCTCCGCGCGTTTCCCCACTCTCCTGCCCCTCCGCGCCTCCTCGTCTCCTCATTCCCGTCCGTGTTAGCCTCCTTCAGCGCGGAGCCCCCCCGGAGCCCGGGGACTAATTTGTGCCTGGCGCGGACCCTGCAAAGTGCCTGCCGCGCGCCGCGGCCCCGGCCGGCGCGGTCGCTGTCGCTCGGCCCCGCGGATTTGACCGGCCGGGGCTGCGGGCGCGTGGCGGGTGGCGGCGGGCTGCGTGTCGTCCGTGCGCGCGTGTGTGCGGGTCCCGGATGAGTGTGAGTTAGGAACTAGAGCTGTTGGTAGAAGACCTTAAGAGTATGGCGGCCTGGGAAAAGCTTCATCGTCTGTTTTGCAGTACCAAATACACGTGTGCTGGAATTACTAGTAACAGATGCTTGTGACCACTTAATTCCCTCTCCCCTCCCTCTCTTTCCCCATCCATATTTAAAATTAAATGTGAATGAAAGATAAACGTGGGAATTAGGTCAATTTCTTATATTTATTGCTGTATTCTAAGACTATTCAAAGATCTTTCTCTTTTAAAGTATTCTAATTTCAAATTTTCAGATAAGTTTTACTATTCCAATTTTGGTTTTAGATATCTTAAATAATCCAGTTTCAAATTTCTTTTTGTAAAATGTGATACTGTTATTTAGATAGTTCAGTTACTGTTCGTGGTCATCAACCGACAATATATCCTAATTTTCCTAATCTAAGATCTTTATATCCATTCAGTCTACATTCTAATTGAATATTTGGGTTTTTTGTTAAATGCTCAGAGTGTGAAGAGTTTTGATTAGAAAATTCGTGATTCTCTTGGAATCCTACATTTTTAATATGGAAGGCATCCTCAGAGGTCCCTTTTTATCTGAAAACTGATACAGATAAGCTCAAATTTAGGGTCTTTCAAGTTAGAAGCTGCATAAGAGGCTTTCACATGGCTTTGAGGAGGAGTCATAGTCACGTGTGGGACAGCGCACAGTGATACTCTTCAAAGAATAGGTGGTGTGAACTTGGGCTCAGGAGAAACTTACTCTGCCTTAGATCTTGAAAAGGCTGTACAAAATCACTGTTTCTCTTTAATGTTTTCTCCTTTCTACCCTAAAAAACTAAGTTGGTTTTAGTTTTGTAATAAAAAAGTTGCTGTTACTGATGTAATAAACATTAGTTTTTTAACCTCCATCAAGGTTAAAATCTAGATGTGCTCACACCATACTGAAGTTTCTTGTCAAAACTGATGTCCCAATAATGCTTCCTTTAGGAACTAAGTTCCTATTGCTACATTTCTTTTTTAGCCCTCTTTTGATACTCTTGCTTTTTGCTTCTTTTTTTGGTGGGGGTTGCGGGGGGATAGTTGGAGGAGAGAAAGTAATTGCATATTAATAAAAATTAAGAAAATTAATAACTTTGGAGCTGTAGGAATTTGGAGAATAATCCAAATCCATTTTTGCAGGTAAGAAAACAGATTGAAGAGATAAAAGGACTGCTCAAGTGCTAGTAGTACTTACCTTGGACTAGGTTATAGCTTTTCAGACTCGGAGCTCAGTATTCCTCTTATTAGACCATTTGTAACAGCTGAGAACTAGATGCCATGAATTTTCAAATTTATCATAGTTCAGACCAAGATGTTTAGAATGCTCAGTCATCTCAGGTAAAAGTATTTCTAACCACCTGTCAAAATCGTATCAAATTTAGTAGTTGGTGTGACTAACAAAATATTTGAGTTGTAGAGAGTATTGTTTAGAGGCATATTCTTATTTGGATTACAGTTTTTACTTTTTATTCCCATTCTCAACTGCCATTCACTCTGTCCATCCCAATCCTCACTTGTACCCCATCTAATGTGTTTTATATATGTTCTTGGTTATGTCTCTGTCCTTGTAAAATTATCTAGTTCTTTTGTGTGTTTTGCATCTGCAAAGCTGCTATTTTGCTATATATTTGTTCACTCAGCATTCTTTGAGATCTGGTCATGTATGTACATTTAGGTCATTGCTTCTAACTGCAGTATTTCATGGTTTGCTTTAGCACAAATGCACAAATGGTCACAGTGACCTCTTTTTCCAAAGGTGAATTGATAGGGTCATAAAATAAAGTCAAAGTTTAACAGTAGCAAGTAGAAGTTTTGGAAAGCAATATTTGATTCAGGGATGTTGACATGACACTTTGGGGAAATTCTATGGACTGTGAAGAGAACGTTGGATAATTTTAAGTGATTTGTGAAGAAGGTAGTAGTACTGTTCAAGAGTAGGCACTGGGGGTAAAGAGAGAAGACGTGGATCCTTCATAGCAGTGGTTCTTCATCCCCTGAGGGCCACACTCTTTTGAGACTCTTGACGTTAGCTTACAGAAATTTCCATATAAATTCTACAGTTTTATAACTATATGAAAGTCTTTTCATGGGTCAACGCCTAACCCTATTCCCACTTAGAGCCTGTACTTTACAGGTTCTTGAGAAGTTTTATCCTATAGCTGTATGTTCATGATAAATGTCTCTAAGATAATTTCAGCTGTTTTTATATGTTGTTTTATTAGCTACTTCAAGTAGTTTAACTTTCAGTGGCACTTGGTTTTATCAGGCAAAACAGAGGACTGTTACTGATTTTTACTTTAGAGCTGAAACTATGTATATGGCTTAATTCACTTTCAGAGATCCTTCAAAGAGACAGTATTCTCTCCGTAATTTACTTGAGTGGCCTGTTTTTCTTTTGTAAGACTAATAAGTACATATGTTACTTCTTTTGTTTGTTTTGTTCTTTTTAAAATTTTTGGTATCATTAATATAAAATTACATGAGCAACATTGTGGCTACTAGATTCCACCCATTATCAAGTCCCCACCACATACCCCATTACAGTCACTGTCCATCAGCATAGTAAGATGCTATGGAGTCACTACTTGTCTTCTCTGTGTTATGCTGCCTTCCTCATGCACCCCCCTACGTTATGTGTGCTAATCGTAATGCCCCTTATTCCTCTTCTTCTTCTGTCCCTTCCCACCCACTCTCCCCAGTCCCTTTCCCTTTGGTAACTGTTAGTCCATTCTTGGGTTCTGTGAGTCTGCTGCTGTTTTGTTCCTTCATTTTTTTGCTTTCTTCTTATGGTCCACAGATGAGTGAAATCATTTGGTACTTGTCTTTCTCTGCCTGGCTTATTTTGTATATGTTACTTTTAAATAAGAAAAGCTCTTGCAGCTGAATAAAGACATTTATTTTTTAAGAATATGTATAAATGTATAGCAGTTTATAGCTTTGACCATCAGATAATTTGGGATGTTAATGAAGAATTCTGGGTAATTATGACAGGTCCCACCCACTTCTCTGCTAGGGAGACTAGGCCATGTAATATATGGTATTTTAAATAATTCTGGATTAACCCATCTCAACAGCACAGCAGAGTAAAGTATACCCCTGGTAGATATTGGGGTATAACCTTCATAAAGTGTTTCACAGAAAATAAGTATTTCTCGATTATATTTTTGAAAATAATGCAAAATTGCTATGTTACTATATAATTCACTTGTGTGTGTTAGTGTGAGGACCGTAAGAATCTGAAGTTTTTCCACTTAAAAATTGGGCCAAATGAGTCCTCTCGGGTGATTACATTATTTTATCTGTGTCTTCAAGTCTCCAAGTTGTTCCTCCCTTCCCCTACCAAGCATATCTTTCTTTCAGAAGTCAAAACAGGGGCATTAATTTTATGAATTATTCACTTATTCTTTTGGTACACACCTGAAACCATTTGTATGATAAACTATAGCAGTTTAAAGTTTGGTTTTTGTCGATGGAGCTGCAGCTAATCTTTAAGACCCACCGATAATGTTTTAGTAATCGCAGTTAACATTCCGAAAGAAACAGTAAATCACCTTACTTTTCATTTTCAGTTTTATATAATTTTACAATTTGGTACTCAATGACATTCTTTGTAGAAGATGAGATAGTATAATGTATCAAACATTAAATGATTGCCTAATGTGTTGTAGGACTCCTAATTGCTAGGGATACAATGGTGGATAAAACTGGTTTTGCACATATGGAGCTCATGGTCAAATGGTGGATAGAGACATAGAAACAGATACTGTTAATACAGTACAGTCACTAAAATATAGAGAAATGGAAAGAATGGTCAAAGAAAGCATTACCTGGAGAGATAATGTCCAAACTGAACATTAAAGGATCAGAGAAAGAGAAGGTGTGTGTGTGTGTGCATATAAGAATCGAGGTGAGGGGCGCAGAGGGGGATGGAAGTAGACCAACCAAGAGGAGAACAGGAGCAAAAGCACATTGCAAATAAGGGGCAGAGAGTGACGGAGAGGTATGGAGGCAGATTGTGGAGGGTTCTTTATGCCAAGTTTAGGAACTTAGACTTCATCTCTGATTCTATGTTTTGGGAAGCCATCAAAGAGTTTTAAGCAGGGGCCTGATCTGATTGTAGTTAGGTTTAATAGATTACTCTGGTAGCTGTTGTGGATTATAAATTTGCAGGGAAAAAGATTTGAGGCAGGGAAGCCATTTGGAAGATAGTGGGCTTAATGAGAGCTGATGAGGGTTTAGATTCAGGCTCAGTTAATAGAAATGGAGAAGAGGGACATATTTCAGATTCTTTACCTTTGTTGTTGGTAAGAAATTCAGTAGGACTTGATGATTGCAAGTAGTCAGTGGAGAAGTAAACAAGCTGAACTCCAAATTGGGTTCTAGCTGGAGTGACCGCATGGATGGTAATGACACCAAACGAAGAGAGAATTTGTAGGGATCAATTTAGAAGCTCAGGAAGTCAGTTTGGGATGTTGTGAGTTTGAGAGGGTAGTGAAATATCCAGTGCAGGAGGTCTAACAGGGCAGTTGGCCTTTTGAATTTGATACTGTGGGATGTGACGGGCTCTGGGCTGCAGAAATCAGTGTCTATAGAGGTGACTGAACCATGGGACCATATAGGGCATGTATGTGGGCTCAGGGGAAAAAAAGAGAACAGAAGACAGCATCTTGGGGACCATTAGTGTTTCAGAGTCAGGCAGAGGAAGGGAAGTCCCACAGAGGAGAGAAAGTGCTAACCAAGGACAAGTGAAGTAATGAGTGATCACTATTGGATCAAAGTGAGAAGAGAAACTATGCATTGTTAATGGAATAGGTTGGTACAGTTGTGATTTCTTCAGTTGCCCTCTGTAGCCTAAATGAGTGATGGAGATCAGGAGGTAGCATTCATGTAAGGACTGAGGTTTTACTAGGCTGGTACAGTGAAAAATGATGTGTAGGGAAGCTAAGGTATTGATTTAGAGCAGTTTAGATGATCCACTGTAGCAAATGTTGCATATTATGTTCTGTGTATTATTCTTTATAAATATTAACCTATTTAATCCCCACAACAACTGTAGTTGTCACAGAAGATTGTAGAATGTAAATTCCATGAGGGCAAGGAGGTATTTTTTTGTGTATTCCCAGTGCCTGGCATAAACAATGGGCTCAAATACTTGTTGAATTAATGAGTAGATATGAAGTGTACATATTATCCCATTTTACAGGTGTGGAAGATGTAACTTATGTTACTTAATGGCAGAGCTAGTAGGGGGAAGAAAGTGAGTCTAAGAGAGGGAGCTGGGATTCTAGGACTGGAGATCTCTACGAGGTGTCCTAGAAATGGAAGGCAAGAGAGATAAGAGGAGGAAGTATGGTCAGAGAGTGCAATGTTGGATTCTACCTTTTTGAGGTGGAGTCATTCTGGGTGATGACAAAGGGACAGGTTTTAGGACTGGAGTAGAACAGAGGATGTTTCATTGTTGAAGCTCAATGGGACAATACGTAGATGTTGAGAGATTCCTAGGGTTAAAAATAAAAGTTTAGGTAGAGGGGAAGATTATGAGCAGTCCTCAGTAAGTGAGGAGCTATTACATGGAAATGTATAGGTGAGGAACAATAGAGAATAGTTTTGGGATTCACATATAAATCAAGTATAAAAATCAAATGAATAATCATATCTGACTTGTTTATAGTTCATGATGTGTGATCAAACCGAAAGTTTCTGTGATATGACTGCCCTTGCATTGTTCACCATGTAAGAACTTGTTCGTTACGCTTCAGAAGATTGGAGACTGTTGAGAGTTAAGGCTTGGGGTTGATTAATGATTGTGTATTGAGTCCCCTATACAGAATTTTATTGTTGTTAACAACCATTTGATCAATAAATGAGAGGTGCCCTCTCAGCACCTCTTGTGCAGTTAAGCCTCGAGTCCCCTGGTTGGTCCTTTCAGATCTTCTGTGTCTCATCGAGTCTCCTCCATTGTCTGCAGGTCAGAGGCAGGGAGGGACTGACAAATAGAATAGATAGATGTCATTTCCTTTGAATCCAGGTTTTTAACATAGGTTGGGGTTAGATCTGGTTTGCTGAAAAGACTGGAATAAGCTGGGCTTGCTGAATATGATTTATTTTTTCCTTCTGGATATGGATTATCTTTTTGGAAGACTTCAAAAGTACTCAGAATATAAATATGAAAGTTTATAAGTTTGCCTGATATTCCAGCCATACTTAAGGTATGAATTCTAAATGTTACATTTTCCCCTTCAAAAATCCTACATCACTCTTTTTATATAGTAGTAGAGAGAATTTTGTGTCTGTAGCAGCAGCATGGCCCACCTCTGTGTTCGGAAACGGTTGGGTACACATCCCAAGGATAGTAAAAACAGAATACACTTGCTCTTCTAAATCTTCAGCCACTGCCCAGTGGATCCTCATTTGTTCCCTGGCTGACCCTTTTACCCTCCTTCTCCAAGTATCTTTTTGAATGCTTTTGTTTCAAGAAGCTCTTGAGAGCTCTCTTTCTACATACATTGTGTGACAGAAGAAAAGTAAAAATTCATTTCAACAGTAAACTATACTTAACATTAAGTTGAACACTTTCAGAATGTTTCAGTAACCCTAAGCAATTAATCCTGGTTCATTTTTAAGATTACTGAATCTCCTATTTCATTTGCTCGGAAAGGCTCTAATGTCATTTCATATATTTCAATAGCATTGTAATTTCTGTCCTGATTTATTTCCCCTCAGAAAAATATGAAAACCCAGTGATTTATTATAGGTTTATATTAAACCTAATTTCATTATTTATTGTATCAATTTAAAGCATTGTCCCTGATTTATGGAATTTATCATTTTGTGGTTGAATACTTATGCCTGCTTGTCCTTTTGTTTGTGTATGTATGTGCGTCTTTCCCACAAATGAGTAAGTGCTCTTAGGAAATCACAAGTTAATCAAATATGGTATGAAATATGTTTGTATAATTAAGTTTGGAGGAGATGATTTTCAAAGATGCCTTTTAGAGCAGATATACTATGATTTTGTGGTTTTCTACACTCTCTTCACTTTAGTCTTAGTATGCAGCAGTTGAAATACTAGTTAAGGACCTTTGACACAGAGCCCATGAATACCCGAAGTATGATTTCACTTTCACCTCCCTCTTTGGAGACCTAAATGTTTGTCAAATCAGATGTGTGTTGAGGAGGAGAACAAATCTTGGGGTCAACTTGGCATAATCCCCACATTTATCTTTATTATAGAGGTTTATTGGGGTATGGGGTGACAGTTCTGAGGAGAAAGTGCAGGTGAGTGTAGGTGGACTTGCTGTCATCTTCATAGTTTTCCCTGAAGCCTCACCAGCCTGGTGATTTCCATACATTAACATAGAGTAGAGTAGGTGGTATCTGTGGTCCCCATTTGATCCAAGTACTGTTACAGGAATATTACTTGACAAATTAAGGCACTGTATTTGGAAGTATTTAGCTTTCCCCCTATCAATAAACTAGATTAGATTACCTCACATTAGTTATCATCATAAGAGACTTTTTATTTGTTCAGGTGTGTGTATAGTATGTATTAAAATATTTTCTGTGTAAATTTTTGTGAGTCTGGTAACTTCACCAATTCTGAAGTATAAAATATTTAAATATAAACATACTTCAATAAGTATTTAATACCTAATAGGATTTAAATTTTATACTAATAAAAATAGAAAATTCTTGAATTTTCTTTTATCCTTTTAAACTTTCTGAATTAGGTTCTGATAATCTGTTTGAAAATTAGGAATATGCTTAGACTCACATGACTTTTAGTGGCAGAAGCTACTATGTCTTTACTGATTATAATTGATTAGAAGCTGCAAACAACAATCGCTAATTGTTAAACTGTAAGAACGTTGCAGAGAACCTTATGACCAAAGTAGTTAGCTTTACAGTTTGTTAACTGTACCTCGTACTGTTTGTTTCAGAAGAAAGGCTCTATTCAGTGTCTTGTTAGAAGACCCTTACTCCTTTCAGACAAGGATTGTGGGAAATTGCAACTAACTCATTTTTTTCTCGTTTTGCTGAATCAAGTCTTGTGACTAAAACTTTTGCTCTTTCAACAGATTTAATAAAGAAATATTAATTTGAAACTCAATAAGTATTACGTAGAGTCCAATACTTTTGACTTGGGAGAACATAGAAATCAAGGTATTTGGTTTTGATATTAACAGCTTGGGGTAGAGAGGAGTAAATTGGGGAGGTGGTTAAGCCCAGATTAACCACTAACATGCTAAAAATCCAAGTTCATAGGCCTTATACTATTTATATTTTGAACATTTTCATTGACTAGTCTTTTTATTTCAGACCTCCCAAGTTTGTCCGTAACTCCATTTACAAGTTTATCCGTAACTCCATTTAGCTGAAGATGAAGGCATAGATTTTGGGGGAGTTGTTTTATACAATGTAAAAATTCTTTCACAGCTATTTAAAATAGAAACATTAATTTCAGCTTCAGAATTTACCTAAAGGTCGACTGATAACCTAAAATTTGTATTTTTTCTCTAAGTTTGTTACATTTTCCAGTAAATGTGGTGACTGGAGATCCTATGTGCTATAAGTTGTCCAGCTGTACAAAACTACTTTCCAGAAGTCTTGATGTTTCCCATAAAGGTACATTGACAAATCAAAATCTTAACACTTTTTATGGGTTATGAGACTCATCTTGACTAAGCAGAATATCTTTGGGACCAGGAGTCTAAAGGGAGAATGTTAGCACAAAAAGGAGGCTGTTAGCACAGACAGTGTCATTAACTTTTAGGAATCATCATGCTACAAGGGAAATCAGCCCCTCTATATTGTAAGGAGGGTTTTGAACATGCTGGAAGAGCTCAGAAATCTTTGCTGTGCGGGCTGTCAGAAAAAGACAAGCACATGCTCTTTCACTGTTTAGTGCCCCAATCACTTTTGAAAGGGGTTTGAAAAAGTCTGAGAGAAATGAAATAATAGATTTTTAGGTTGGAAACAAATTTTAAGGAATCAATCTGATCTGGTCATTTTATAGATAGGAACTGAGAGCCTCAAAAAGTTGTGTGATTTGTTGTAGATCACAGAGCTAGTTTGAAGCAAAAGCTGTAATTTCCCTACTAGGTTTGGTTGGTTAAAAGTGTGAAGTCACTGTTAAAATGTAAGGTTATGTGGGACCATATGACAGAACTACTAGCTAATTTTACAGTTTGTTCACTGTACCTCCTCATCCACTTTGTTTCAGAAGAAAAACTTCAGTGACTTGGGTGAAAGACTGTGACCTTCCCACAAACTAAAATTGCTGGAGAGTTCTTGCTAACTTGATATTTCAACTACTTCAGGGTTATTTCTAGGACCTAGATAGTTATACTTCAGAATCCTGGTTGAGGGGAGATGTAATAGCAAATGAGTTTAAGAGTTGTTGATATATGGAAACCATAGACCCAAATTAAAGAATGATGTGAGTTTCGTACTTAAAATTTGAGTGCAGCAATACATTTTTGAGATGTTTTATCAGTTGCCCTTACCAATTTATCTTAAAACTAGATTGGTTTGAGGGTAATGATAATTCTTTTGGCAAGAAGTACATAAATGGATCTTATATACATATCCATTTTTTCTTTTTTTCATGTGGATAAGGCATTCTGATGTTCTTAGCAAGTATGTCTTGATAAGTCAGGCATAGACCACTTGTTGAAGAGAATAATGAAATGATAACTAAAGTAGAAAAAATCCCATTAGAAAAAATAAACATTCTTTTCACTGTGTTTTTATCTGGTTATTCTTTATTGTATAAAGGCAACTTAAACAATCTTGTCAACTTTCACATTTCTTCCTGCCTTAGAGATATAACCATACATGTTCAGTGATGTCAATTATCAGGTCTTCTGTCACTATCTGGTGGGAGCCATGCTACTCAAGCTGTGTAGCAAAGCTCAGGCTGGAGGAAGACCCCTGCAAAGCAGGGGCCTTAGCAGCTGGCTCCCCCTATTACCACCTTGATTTTGTTATCCTCCATTATACTATTGACTTTGCTTTTGCTTGCATTTTTGCCAAAGACTAAGCTAACCTTTGATAAGCAGCACAGAAAGGAGGAGAACATAAACTTCCCCAAAGCTTTTCAGGACAGTGCTCCAGAAGAATAGAACACGTGGGGGCCAGATGGCTATCTTGGCATAGAATACCAAAACCTGCAGTTAGTTAGTCAAACATTGACTACCCCATCTCCGCTTAAGTGGGAATGCCCCCCTTGTTTGCAATGCTAGTGAAATTAGTGATGAAGAGTTTTATAGGAAAATTAGAGAAATAGAGTTATGAGAGGTTACTGAATAGAATAACCCTGTCTGACACTTAATCCATCTTCTCATGTTTTCTTCTATTTACTACTTCTACAACTTTTCTTCTTCCTTCGTAATTACAGCCATTTACTAAAATTCCTGCCTTATATGTGAAATTACCAAGTACCATAATTTTCCAAGAAGTAAAGATACCTCAAGACAAGTGCAGGGCCAGGAAGCCACAGGGCATAAATCTGCAAAGAAGTAAAAAGCTAACATTTTCAAAGAACATTACTTCTCTCTCAGTCACGAGCTTTACATCTCCCTGTATGGCCCCGGAAGATGGCTGGTTAGCCAGAGACGGGTAAGATTCCACAAGGGAGGAACAACCTAAGACAGGCACAGTCATGGGGGGGCCATCAGGTGAGAAAATGGGGGCCAACAGAGGTGAGGCTTAGAACCTCACCCCCCCAGTTTTGAGAGAAATTGTCTACACCCGTGGATGTTTTGTTGCCCTTGTCTGTCTTGGATTAATACCTAGTCTATAGGCACAGACCTGATCATCTACACTTGCCCTCTTACAGCACTAAATCATGCTTTCCATCTATATCTTGCATCTACCTAGTACATCAAGATTTTATTAGAAATGTAAAGGAGAAAATGTGAGATTCACATATAAAGTATAAAAATCAAATGAATAATGATACATCATATTTGACTTGATTGTTAATAGTTTAAGATTTATAGTGAAAACAGAAACAGTTTCTATGATATGAATTCCCCTGCATTGTTCACCATGTAAAAACTTGTTTAGTCCCTGCAATAGTGGTGTCATGGAGACCTGTGTATTATATGTCAGGGAGATTTTGGTATCCACACAGAAGAAAGAGAAATGTAGATAAGAAGGGGAAATTTAGTTTGCTGCTTACTGTGCCCTATAAAGGGGTGTATAATGAAGATATGAGTTTATGATTTTAGATTGATTATAAATTGATTAAAGCCTCTAAGAATATTTTTGTGGGGAAGAATCATAGCTAACTGTGGCAGTAGGTGACCTGTATTTCACGCTGGGCTGATAGACTCCATAGTCACTGCTACATACTGCATGCTCCTATTGTCACATGCACTACTTAGAAACTGCGTTGCATAGAAATGTAAAACATGAAAGCGTACATGTTGCTAGGAAAAGTTTTGGTCAAGGAACAGAAAATGTTCACCTGTCTAACACTTGACCAACCGTGAATAGATTAGAAAGAAGAAGAAAGAAAAAAGCTTGCCTATACCTATTAATGAACTGCCCTTACCAATTAATCAACAGAACAATAAAAAATAATCATATCCTTGTGCAAAATGGTATAAATAAAGCTGTCATTGGCGCTTTGTTGAGAGACCACCTCCATCTGACTCTGTGTCCTGTCTCTCCATGCACTGACACTGTCTCATCCTTTTGGGCTTCACACACACCCCTGGACTCCGGCAACTATCGATTACAAAGTAAATAAATATTTAAATCTTAAATCTTTAAATGAAGAGGCATGGCACTTTTTTTTACGCCACTTGATAATACATGCACAAAATACTTTTCTATCCTCAGACAGTACTTCTGTTAACTCAGCCCTTTCCTTGGGGTTAAGATTAGACAGGATTTACAGAGCTTTAAGGGTGTGATTTTTGAAGAAATTCAGATGACCAGCGGGCACTTGAAAAGATGCTCCATATCGCCAATCATCAGAGAAATGCAAATTAAAACCACAATGGGATATCACACCAGTTAGGATGGCCAACAGCCAAAAGACAAACAACAAATGCTGGCGAGGATGTGGAAAAAGGGAAACCCTCCTACACTGCTGGTGGGAATGTATATTAGTTCAACCATTGTGGAAAGCAGTATGGAGGTTCCTCAAAAAATCTAAAAAAAGAAATACCATTTGACCCAGGAATGCCACTTCTAGAAATTTATCCTAAGAAAACAGGATCACAGTTTCAAGAAGACATATGCATCCCTATGTTTATCGCAGCACTGTTTACAATGGCCGAGATATGGGCAACCTAGGTGTCCATCAGTAGATGAATGGATAAGGATGTGGTACATACACACAATGGAATACAATTCAGCCATAAGAAGAAAACAAATCCTACCATTTGCAACAACATGGATGGAGCTAGGGGGAATTATGGTCAGTGAAATAAGCCAGGTGGAGAAAGACAAGTACCATATGATTTCACTCATCTGTGGAGTACAACAACAAAGCAAAAACTGCAGGAACAAAACAGCAGCAGACTCACAGAACCCAAGAATGGACTAACAGTTATCAAAGGGAAAGGGACTAGGTATGGTGGGTGGGAAGGGAGGGATAAGGGGATTAAGGGGCATCATGCTTATTAGCACACATAATGTGGGGGGGGCATGAGGAAGGCAGTATATATAGCACAGAAGACAAGCAGTGACTCTATGGCATTTAACTATGCTGATGGACAGTGACTGTAATGGGGTATGTGGTGGGGACTTGATAGTAAAGGGAAGGTAGTAACCACAATGTTTCTCATGTGAAACCTGAGCATCAGATTGTATATCAGTGATAAAATAAGTACATAAATTAATAAATAATTTTAAAAAATGGCATAGAGGTCATAAAAGGCCTCAGGAAAAAAAAAGTGCTTTTTGAAAGGCCTCTAGCTATTGAGGACCATTTGAAGCCTTGATAAGCGATATTTAGTGCTTTAAATGAGGAATTAAAAAAACTCTCTCAAAACACTTGTAAGATCTTTATTCCAATTCTAAGTAAAACCCAATTCAGCTTTAGATAAGGAGCATTATGAAGTGTGGTTTTTTTTTTTTCCTTTGAATAATTTCTGGTTTCATACCTTTGTGGTCTGAGAAGCTGGTTGGCATGTTTTTAATCTTCTGAATTTACTGAGGCTCTTTTTGTGGCCCAGTATGTGATCTGTTCTGGAAAGTGTTCCATGTGCACTTGAGAAAGCTGTGTATCCTGCTGCTTTTGGGTGGAGTGTCCTTAGATGTCTGTTAGGTCCATCTGTTCTAATGTGTTCAGTGCCTCTGTCTCCTCACTTATTTTCTGTCTGGTTGATCGGTCCTTTGGAGTGAGTGGAGTGTTGAAATCTTCTAAAATGAATGCATTGCATTTTATTTCAGCCTTTAATTCTGTTAGGAACATCCAAATACATGAAACAAATACTATGTTGAGTACATAGATATCTGTAGTGGTTATAACTTATTGTTGGACTGACCTCTTTGTCATTACATAATGTCCTTCTTTGTCTCTTGTTACTTTTTTTTTGTTTTTGAAATCTATTTTTCTGATACAAGTATTGCAACTCCTGCTTTTTTCTCCCTATTATTTTCATGAAATATCTTTTTCCATCCCTTCACTTTTAGTCTGTGTGTGTCTTTGGGTTTGAAACGAGTCTCTTGTAGGCAGCATATAGATGGGTCTTGCTTGTTTATCCATTCTGTAACTCTGTGTCTTTTGATTGGTGCAGTCAATTTACATTTAGGATTATTATCAATAGATATGTACTTATTGCCATTGCAGGCTTTAGATTCACAGTTACCGAAGGTTCAAGGGCAGCCTCTTTACTATCTAACATTCTAAGTTTAACTCGCTCATTACAGTAGTTCAAACATAATCTAAAGGTTCTTTTTTTTTCCCCTTTTTTTCTTCCTCCTCCACTCTGTTTATTTTAGGTGTCATATCCTGTATTCTTTGTGTATCCCTTGACTGACTTTTTGGGTAACTGATTTAATTTTGCATTTCCTTAGTAATTAATTGGTCTACTACCTTTACTATGGTTTTATTTTCTCTCATGACAGCTATTTAGCCTTTGGAGCAGTCCCTTTAAAATATTCTGTAGAGATGGTTTGTGGAAGGTAAATTCCCTCAAGTTTTTCTTATCTGAATATTGTTTAATCCCTGCTTCAAATTTAAGTGATAATCTTTCCGAGCAGAGTATTCTTGGTTGGAGGCCCTTGTTTCATTTCATTAAATATGTCATGCCACTCCTTTCTGGCGTGTAAGTTTGCTGCTGAGAAGTCTGCTGATATCCTGATGGGCCTTCCTTTGTATGTGATCTTTTTTCTCTCTCTGGCTTCTTTTAATACTCTGTCTGTGTCCTTGATCTTTGCCATTTTAATTATTATATGGCTTGGTGGTGTCTTACTAGGGTCCCTTGAGTTTGGAGATCTTTGCACTTGCATGGCTTGAGCGAGTATTTCCTTCCCTAGACTGGGAAAGTTTTCAGTATTTCCTCAAAGCTACATTTTCTTCTTTTCTCTTCTTCTTCTTTTGATACCCCTGTAATGCGAATATTATTCCATTGGGATTGGTTGCAGAGTTGTCTTATTATTCTTTCATTCCTAGAACTTTTTTTCTCTCTTTGCCTCAACTTCTTTATATTCCTGTTCTCTAATTCCTGTTCCATTGACCATCTCTTCTAATCTGCTTTTAAATCCCTCCAGTGTGTGTTTCATTTCAGATACTGTATTTTTCATATTTCTCTCTCTCTTGAAGTTGTCCCTGAGATCTTGAATATTTTTCTGTAGCTCTGTGAGCATGTTTATGATTTTTATTTTGAAATCTTAATCAAGAAGATTGGTGACTTCAGTTTCACTGAGCACTCTTTCTGGTGTTTGAGGTATCCTGGTTTGTACAAAATTCTTTTGCTGTTTCATAATTCTGATGATGACTATGAAACAATACCTTTGTGTAAGTGGCACCCTCTAGTGCCCAGCTCTACTCTCTGGAGCTATCCAGCACCTGGAGTGATGGTGGGGTCACAGGTACACAGTGCTGGTACGTGCCAGGAGGAAAAGCTCTTTTGGTAGCATGAAAATGCTACCTGGCTGCAGTGTCTGCATCCACTGCCAGGTCCAGTACATCGAAAATGGAGGTAGGAACCTCTGTGTTATGCCCCTGTAGGTACCCTAGGTGGGGCTGCCCTCCACGTGACCTGGTGCAATGGTGGTGGCATCAGCTGTGCAGACTCATGCCTGCTGGGAGGAATGAGTGGCAGGCTGCATATCACAGTGGGGGGCCTTAGCACTGCACTGCCAGCCAGGGGGATGGAGCATCTGATGGTCCTGAATGTTCCTAACCTGCTGGGCTGAGTTTGCTACTTTATCCTTTTCTTTAAGGTCTTTTCTTTTCCCCAGATGTAGGCAGTGTGTTGCAGTCTTCTGGGTCACTCTTTTAGGATTAGTGGTATTTGCTGTATTTTCATTACATGTGGTTTTGGGAGGTGGTTTCTGCCTCAGTTCTCTCATTGCCAGCCATCTTTTCCCCCCTCCATCAGACAAGTACATTTTACATTTCTTTCAGATCATATAGTTTTTCCTCAAAATCTGTGCATATTCCTGTGACGTCTTCAAAAGTAGAGCTTGAGTTGGAGTTAACCCATCCATAGATCCTAAAGGAGCAGCTATAGAGGATTCAAATTCAAATTTAGCAGCATCTGAAAAGAAACAGAAAAACTTATACTCCATATAAAATACTTCAGAGTTAACATGTATGAGTTAATAAAAAGAAGTTGGGGCCTTTATGAGTGTTAAAAATGAAAAATATCTATACACAACTGTGGTACAAAATACAAGACTACTAGGAAATATAACTTGCCCATAGTTATACACAATTAATTCTGACTGTGGCTAAGTATCAGAGCTTCTGGTTTTCCTATTACAAGATGGAACTAGAGAAGATAAAGATGACACAGTTCACCGTGACAACCATATGCTGTAAACGGGAAAAACAGACCGACAGGCAGTTCCCACACAGTCAGGTATACCATGAGAGGTATAAAACAGGGTGCTATTAGAACACACAGAGGGGACATCCCAATTGATACTGCAGGAAAAGGGAAAGATGTGCCAGATAGAGGGAAGAAGCATCTGCAAAGAGCTAGAGGTGAGGAAGAACATTTGTGGAACTGTAAGTAGTCTAGTTCAGTGACATGCTAGAGCAAATGGGCAGAGTAGGGTAAGTAGCAAGAGATGAGACTGAAGGACTTGGCAAGCACCAAATTTGATTTGGGTGTTTTTATTCCTTGCTAAGGTATTCGTAATTTTTCCTGCGAGTAGAAAGGTAAAACCAATGGTCAAGTCAGTGGCTGGAGATTTAAATGTCATCCTTCAAGTGACACTTAAAATTGCCTATTAGTAGGTGAGTCTTGGTTTCTTGGCCTTAAATCACTACCAGAAACATGAGAAGCTGACAAAGCCCATGTGTTCTGAGAAGTGTAGGATGACAGTTCTAAAGGAATAGCAGAAGTAAAAGAAAAGGTATAGCCAAAAATAAGAACAGACTGATGGATGTATTGAGATTTTAAAAAATCTATGGAACATGTTGAATAAATGAGGAAGAAATATTATTCACTATGAATGGCTGTGCCCTCACATTTTCTCATTAGATATGTATAAGAAACAAATATTTACATAATACCTATTATCCGAACAATGGAAAGAGTTGCTATTTACTATTCAGAGTTCATTTCAGAGAGCAGTGACATCTAAATTTAATTAATAAATCTTGGCAACATACCTTCTTTTAGTGCTCTAGTTATATTTTTGTCAAATTCTTGCTCCATCTGAAATAAGTCAAATATTATTTGTAATTTTTAAGTTAAGCAAGACATTATCATGTGAGTGACACATAGCTGATGATGTATGGCCTTTAACTAATAGTTTTAGAGACTAGACTTACCTTGGGGATTGCTTCAATAGAAAAATAATCACATGAATAAAATAAATTCCTACTCAATTTTAGATAACATATCTGCAATGTTATTTTGATTAATCTGATAAAAAGTACAATATTGGTGTGTGTTAAATACATGATTTCAGAAAGGTGATATTTGATCTTACTATTAAGAAGAAATTTAAACAATTCAAGTCATATTATACACTGCATTACTTTGCAAGACTTAGAAAAACTATCCTGTATAAAAGCTTTATCAGTTTTCTTACTCTAATGAATTTTTCCTTCAAAAGGGCTTTCTATTATTGTACTTTTAGATAAGGTATAATCTGTGCTGTTAATTTTTCAGCACAGAATCTTAAATACATAAAATGAGGAAAGTGGGACTGTCATAACAATGTCATGTAAAAATTCATGCCAAAAGTTAAGTGAAACCATTTTTCCGTCTGTACTATGACTACAAAATCTCTCTCTACTTCATATGGACACAAAGATTTCAGAATATCTGCTTGAAGAAAGGAAAAATAGAGGCTGGAGCCAGTTTTCAAACTTAATTTCTGATTCATAATTTTCTAGAATTAGAAACAAGGCAAATAATACTCAATTCTTTAATGACTATTTTGTTGCCTTTCTGGAAAGTGGGAGTTTTGATGCATTTTTTTCAATATGCAGCTTTTCACAAAATATAAAATGTGTCAGTTTAGTTTCACTTATTGAATAGAGTTAACATTAGGTATCTCTTGAAAATGAGAAATCCAACAACTTTAAAAAATAAAATTTCTGTCTCCTTTCTCAGAAGCACAAATAATTATGACTTTTAAGTAGTGAGCACTAATCAGTTAAACAACTAGAATTTCAACAAACTAAAAACAAGAATTACATCACAAATTTGAAACCCAGGGGGAAAAAGGAGAGTATAACTAACCTTGGCAAAGAATGTGTCCATTTCCTTCTCTCTACGTTTGCTATTGATCTCTGCTAACCTCTCAGTAGTCCTGTGGAGAGTGGTGAAAACAAATGCTTATTATTTCATTTTTCCCTAAGTGATACCTAAATACCTTGCATTAAAAAAAGTCACTGCAATACTAAATTGAATTTCTTACAGAACAGTGTTTCAGCATTGAAAATCTGTTGAAGATCTATTGTATACAATTAAGTACATGTTTTTCTAGGGTGACGCCTAACTAACAAGTAATTCAAAGTAGGGAAGGGAGAGAAATGGCTATTCATGATATAGATGGCTTAGAAGTAAAACTTCCTGCCTTCTGGAATGTCTGTATTTACAAGATTCATGAGGAGACACTTAAACCTATTTAGTAAACCAGTTCAGAGATAAAAGATAAAGCATCCATCAAAGACATTTTCGAGCATTTGCTTTGACCACCCTTTATGTCTCACTCACTATCTCAGAGAAATTAGGCATTAGGCACTGAGGCATAATTGAGAGCAACAATCTCTAGGGGAGGAAAAAGGGTGTGGGTGACCAAAGAAGACTAAAATAGCTCTGGAGGCAGTTAGCATGTAACATCGTCACCAAGGTATCCATCCTTTCTGTTTTCCATGCACTCCCTCAGGCAGACCACAGTGTTATTATTTTTTTTATTTTGGTATCACTAATCTACAATTACATGAGGAACATTATGTTTACTAGGAACCCCCTTCACCAAGTACCCCCCACAAACCCCATTACAGTCACTGTCCATCAGCATAGTAAGATGCTATAGAATCACTGCTTGTCTTCTATGTGATGCATAGCCCTCCCTGTGCCTCCCCCTACATTATACATGCTAATCATAATGTCCCCTTTCTTATCCCCCTCCTTATCCCTCCCTTCCCACCCATCCTCCCCAGTCCCTTTCCCTTGGGAACTGTTAGTCCAATTCTTGGGTTCTGTGATTCTGTTGCTGTTTTTTTCCTTCAGATTTTTTTTTGTTCTTTTACTCCACATATGAGTGAAATCATTTGGTACCTGTCTTTCTCTGCCTGGCTTATTTCTCTGAGCATAATACCCTTTAGCCCCATCCATGTTGTTGAAAATGGTCGGACTTGTTTTCTTCTTATGGCTGAATAATATTCCATTGTGTATACGCACCACATCTTCTTTATCTATTCATCTACTGATGGACAGTTAGGTTGTTCCCATTTCTTGGCTATTCTAAATAGTGCTGCGATAAACAGGGGTGCATCTGTATTTTTCAAACTGGGCTACTGTGTTCTTAGGGTAAATTCCTAGGAGTGGAATTCTTGGGTCAAATGGTATTTCTATTTTGAGAATTTTGAGGAACTTCCATACTGCTTTCCACAATGTTTGAACTAATTTACATTCCCACCAGCAGTGTAGGACGGTTCCCCTTTTCTCCACAACCTTGCCAACATTTGTTGTTGTTTGTCTTTTGGATGGTGGCAATCCTTATGATATCTCATAGTGGTTTTAATTTGCGTTTCTCTGATGACTAGCGATGTGGAGCATCTTTCCATGTGTCTGTTGGCCATCTGAACTTCTTCTTTGGAAAAGTGTCTGTTCTGCTCCTCTGCCCATTTTTTAATTGGATTATTTCCTTTTTGTTTGTAGAGGTGTGTGAGCTCTTTATATATTTTGGATGTCAACCCTTTATCAGATCTGTCATTTATGAATACATTCTCCCATACTGTAGGATGCCTTTTTGTTCTATTGATGGTGTCCTTTGCTGTACAGCAGCTTTTCAGCTTGATATAGTCCCACTTGTTCATTTTTGCTTTAGTTTCCCTTGCCTGGGGAGATATGTTCATGAAGAAGTCGCTCATGTTTATATCTAAGAGGTTTTTGCCTATGTTTTTTTCTAAGAGTTTTATGGTTTCATGACTTACATTCAGGTCTGTGATCCATTTTGAATTTACTTTTGTGTATGGGGTTAGACAATGATCCAGTTTCATTCTCTTACATGTAGCTGTCCAGTTTTGCCAATACCAGCTGTTGAAGAGGCTGTCATTTTCCCATTGTATGTCCACAGCTCCTTTATCGTATATTAATGGACCATATATGTTTCGGTTAATGTCTGGAGTTTCTATTCTGTTCCACTGGTCTGTGGCTCTGTACTTGCGCTGTTACCAAATTGTATTGATTACTGTGGCTTTGTAGTAGACCTTGAAGTTGGGGAGTGAGATCCCCCCACTTTATTTTTCCTCCTCAGTATTTCTTTGACCATTTGGTGTCTTAGGTGGTGCCATATGAATTTTAGAACTATTTGTTCCAGTTCGCTGAAGAATGCTGTTGGTATTTTGATAGGGATTACATTGAATCTGTAGATTGCTTTGGGCAGGATGGCCATTTTGACAATATTAATTCTTCCTAGCCAAGAGCATGGGATGAGTTTATATATGTTAGTGTTTTCTTTAATTTCTCTAAGAGTGTCTTATAGTTTTCAGGGTATATGTCTTTCACCTCCTTGGTTAGGTTTATTCCTAGGTATTTTGTTCTTTTGTGAATGGAATTGTTTTCCTGATTTCTCTTTCTGTTAGTTCATTGTCAGTGTATAGGAAAGCCACAGAATTCTGTGTATTAATTTTGTATTCTGCAACTTTGCTGAATTCTGATACTAGTTCTAGTAGTTTTGGAGTGGAGTCTTTAGGGTTTTTTATGTACAATATCATGTCATCTGCAAATAGTGACAGTTTGACTTCTTCTTTACCAATCTGGATGCCTTGTATTTCTTTGTTTTGTCTGATTGCCATGGCTAGGACCTCCAGTACTATGTGGAATAACAGTGGTGAGAGCGGACATCCCTGTTTTGTCCCCGATCTCAGAGGAAAAGCTTTCAGCTTCTCGCTGTTCATTATGATGTTGTCTGTGGGTTTATCAAATATGGCCTTTATTATGTTGAGGTACTTGCCCTCTATTCCCGTTTTGCTGAGAGTTTTTATCATGAATGGCTGTTGAATTTTGTTGAATGCTTTTTCAGCATCTATGGAGATGATCATGTGGTTTTAGTCCTTCTTTTTATTTGGTGGATGATGTTGATGGATTTTCGAATGTTGTACCATCCTTGCATCCCTGGGATGAATCCCACTTGGTCATGGTGTATGATCCTCTCGATGTATTTCTGAATTCTATTTTCTAATATTTTGTTGAGTATTTTTGTATCTATGTTCCGTCCGTTGATATTGCTCTGTAATTTTCTTTTTTGGTGGGGTCTTTTCTTGGTTTTGGTATTAGGGTGATGCTGGCTTCATAGAATGAGTTTGGGAGTATTCACTCTACTTCAATTTTTTTGGAAATCTTTAAGGAGAAAGGGTATTATGTCTTCCCTGTATGTCTGATAAAATTCTATGGGCAATCCATCTGGCCTGGGGGTTAGGCCCTTGGGTAGTTTTTTGATTACCACTTCAATTTCGTTGCTGGTAATTGGTCCATTTTATTTTCTGTTTCTTCCTTGGTCAGTCTTGGAAGGTTGTATTTTTCTAGGAAATAGTCCATTTCCTCTAGGTTTTCCAGCTTGTTCGCATATTGGTTTTCATAGCATTCTCTAATAATTCTTTGTATTTCTGTGGGCTCCGTCATGATTTTTCCTTTCTTGTTTCTGATTCTGTTGATGTGTGTTGATTCTCTTTTTCTCTTAATAAGTCTGGCTAGGGGCTTGTCTATTTTGTTTATTTTCTCAGAGAATCAGCTCTTGGTTTCATTGATATTTTCTATTTTATTCTTCTCAATTTTATTGATTTCTTCTCTTACCTTTATTATGTCCCTCCTTCTACTGACCTTAGGGCTCATTTGTTCTTTTTTTTCCAATTTCAATAATTGTCACTTTACACGATTCATTTGGGATTGTTCTTTAAATATGCCTGGATTGCTATATACTTTCCTCTTAGAATTTATAATGGTTATATCCTCTTGTACTGACCCCTTTATCATTATGTAATGTCCTTCTTTATCTCTTACTTTCTTTGTTTTGAATTCTGTTTTGTCTGATACTAAAACTGCAACAGCTGCATTTTTCTCCCTGTTGTTTGCATGAAATATCTTTTTCCATCCCTCTACTTTTAGTCTGTGCATGTCTTTAGGTTTGAGGCAATTCTCTTGTAAGCAGCATGTAGAAGGGTCTTGCTTTTTTACCCATTCTATTACTCTGTGTCTTTTGATTGGTGCATTCAGTCCATTGACATTTAGGGGTGATTATTGAAATATATGTACTTATTTCCATTGCAGGCTTTAGATTCGTGGTTACCAAAGGTTCAAGGTTAGCTTCTTTACTATCTTACCATCTAACTTAACTTGCTTATTGAGCTATTGTAAACACTGTCTGATGTTTCTGTATTTCTCTACCTTCTTATTCCTCCTCCTCCATTCTTTATATGTTGGGTGTTTTATTTTGTGCTCTTTTGTGTTTCCTTTGATTGCTTTTGTGTGTAGTTAATTTTATTTATTGCCTTTAGTTAGTATTTGGTTGGTCTGCTTTCTTTGCTGTGATTTTATTTTCTCTGGTGACATCTATTTAGCCTTAGGAGTGCTCCCATCTAGAGCAGTCCCTCTAAAATACCCTGTAGAGGTGGTTTTTGGGAGGCAAATTCCCTCAACTTTTGCTTGTCTGGGAATTGTTTAATCCCTCCTTCATATTTAAATGATAATCCTCCAGGATACAGTATTCTTGGTTCAAGGCCCTTCTGTTTCATTGCATTAAATATACATGCCATTCTCTTCTGTCCTGTAATGTTTCTGTTGAGGTCTGATAATAGCCTGATGGGTTTTCCTTTGTAGGTGACCTTTTTTCTCCCTCTGGCTACCTTTAATACTCTGTCCTTGTCCTTGATCTTTGCCATTTTAACTATTATGTATCTTGGTGGTGTCCTTCTTGGGTCCCTTCTGTTGGGTATCCTGTGAACTTCTGTCATCTGAGAGACTATTTCCTCCCCCAGTTTGGGTAAGTTTTCAGCAATTATTTCTTCAAAGACAGTTTCTATCTCTTTTTCTCTCCCTTCTTCTTCTGGTACCCTTCTAATGTGAATATTGTTCCATTTGTATTGGTCACACAGTTTCTTCATAATCTTTCATTCCTGGAGATCCTTTTATCTCTCTCTGTGTCAACTTCTCTGTGTTCCTGTTCTCTGATTCCTATTACATTAATGGCCTCTTCCACCTCATCCAGTCTTCTCTTAAGTCCTTCCAGAGATTGTTTTATTTCTGTATTCTCCCTCCCAACTTTATCCATTAGCTCCTGAACATTTCTCTGTAGCTCCATCAGCATGCTTATGACCTTTATTTTGAATTCTTTTTTAGGAAGATTGGTTAAATCTATGTCCCCAGGTTCCCTCTCGGGGGATGTCAGAGTTATTCTTGTCTGGATCAAATTCTTCTGCCTTTTCATGGTGATAGAGGTAGTCTTGGGCATTTGGTGTGTATGTCAGCTGGGAGAACAAAGTCCCTTCTGGCTTGCTGTTCGCCTTCCTTTCCTGAGAGAACAGCGACCCCTGGCAGCTTGTGCTGGGCAGTTGCGCACAGACCGTGCCTCTGAGTCTTCCCCTGATGGCTGCGGAGTAGGCTCTGGGCAGTTGCTGTGGGTCTGGCCTCTCCCAAGCTGCTCACTGCCATGGCGGGGCTGCACTGGAGGGGGAATGGACAGAAGGCTGTTGATCGTTGTGAGGAGCCTAAGAGCTGTGCTGCCTTACAGGGGGTAGAGCACCCATAGTTCTCCGGGGTTCCCAGCTGCTGAGCTGAGTGTGCCAGGATCCTTCCATCCAGCTGTGAGACCCCTGTCCCTTTAAGACTTTGAAAAAGCACTCGCTTTTCTTTTGTGCAACGGGCACCGTTTGTGGGGACCCGCTTGTAGATTTTACTGTTCTGTTTCCCTAATTTCCAGCAGACTACGCACTGTGTGTCTGTGCTCCTGGTGTGGATGACTACGGCTGGGTATTTAGCAGTCCTGGGCTCCCACTCCCTCCCCATTGCGACTCCTTTTCTCCCACTGGGGAGTGGGGTTGTGGGGGCGCTCGGGTCCCACCGGGCCACGGCTTGTATCTTACCCTCTTCGTGAGATGCTGAGTTCTCACAAATGTAGATGCAGCCTGGCTGTTGTACTGTATCTTCTGGTCTCTCTTTTAGAAATAGTTGTATTTGTTTTTATTTTAAAAAATATGTATGGTTTTGGGAGGAGATTTCCGCTGCCCTACTCATGCCGTCATCTTGGCTCCTCCCCCCACAGTGTTATTTTTAACCACTTTGTGAATTATAGTGCTGTTCATCCCTATGTCAGTCTTTATTTCAGATGGATGCCTTTATGTAGAGTAGAAAAATTATGATAGTTTTTTCCATGAAGCCCTCTAGTGGTAACACCAAAGATTACAATCAGGAAAACAAAACTTCCATGCAGTGGATATGCTAATGTGAGGAAAATGGAAGGTTCTATTGCCAGGATCCTCAACAGAACCTAAACTGGTCGATTTAATTGCCCTGCTGCTAGGCTACTGCCTCCACACCCATAGGCAATAAGCTATTAGTGGCCGAGTCATTATATAAAGACTCCTTCCCAGAGGCAGAGATGTAGATTACGGACCTGCAGACTGTTGGGTGCATGTGATTCTAGTGTCCAGCTATTGATGGGAGAATAGAGCCAGGTAGAAACCTTTTAACCCCAGGAACGTTCCCTTGTCATTTCTCCATCTCACTGAATTCATAGTGAACTTGCCTGGAACTGAAGCCCTCAGGCAAGACAGCTGAGTAGTAGTACTTGGCCCTTTGAGTTTAAGATGTAATCTTCCAAAAAATAGTTAAACTCATTAATATTTCTGTTTAGTGGAATTCTTTAGAAGTATTTTATAATAATATCACTGTCTAAGTTACAAAGCTTCAAAAACAATGAGCCTCAAGACTAGTAGATCAGGTTAACTATGAAAATATTAAAAGGAAAAAATAAAGTCATTTAAAACCAACAAGGGGAGAGGGGTACAAAAACTCTTGGAGGAACATTTTAAATGTAAGTTCATTTACAAACATCATTTTCCAGAATATACTATCCAGTTACCTTTCATTCCTACTAATCTTATAAACCTGGCTCCATAGAAATAATGCTTTAGAGGCAAACTAATGAGCTTAATTTATTTTCTATGATTCTGTTTTGACTTACTTGTCTAGTTGATTTGCCAATGACAGGCTGGTATTTACTTCTTCTCTGTGTAATTGTTTATATTTCTCCAATTCAGCTCTAATGGAATCTTCCTGAGAAATTTTTTTGGAGAGCTGAAACTCGAGATCTTTAATTCTGAGTTCCATTTGCATTCTAAATGAAGAATTATCCTTCTCTCTCCACTGCTGTAATCTCTTTTGTGCTTCATCCTTTAAAACAAATTAAAAGAATGCGTTTTTTAAGTAAGTATAATCTGAATAATTATAGCATATTTGTTTCCCTTAGTTTTGACTCAGTGTTTCAGAAAGCAATTTTAAATGTGAAAAAAAGACTTGAAGTTTAATATATTTACCTTAACCTCATTTGAATTAAATCTGCATTATAAAAATTAGGTTGAGTCATTCTTATTTTAGTACTCATATAATCTGACATTTCAAAGAATAACAATCTATAGTTAAAATATTTAAACAATATAATCCAAGAATATGGTATACTTTTAAAATCACAATTTCCTTTTCCTCTTGTCAGCCAGTCTTGAAAATTCTAAATGATTGTCTAATGAGAATGATTCTGAAAGATAGATTTTGTGATAATGATGGAAACTGAAATATTTAGGAGAAACACATGCTACCATCCTTCCAGAAATGTATGAAACCAACTGGCATAAAAGTAGAGGAAACAGAGATAAATGTATACATCGAAAATGTAATCTGCAGGGAGATGAAATAAGGCACATTACAGATTAATAAATTAACCTGTAAAAACCAATCTACTTCTTTTAATTTTTCTCCTGTTTTCTGTCTTGCTCTTTCTTCAGTGTCCCGTCTGTACTGTTCCAACTTATTGTGTTCCAGTGAAATCCTTGCCAGGTGAGTTTTAAGGTTTCTGACTTCTGAAGATGAAACTTCCAGTTTTCTTGAAAGATCAACAACCTACATGAATGAAATAAGTGAGTTTGGTAATGAAAGAAGACTGAGAATGGCCCAAGTCAAAGCCAGTATCAATTAAAATAAATTAAGTTATAATAAAATGTTACCCATACCATAGTAGAGTCTTAGAACACTGAACCTTGAATTGCTCAGAAATTCAAGAACAAAATTAAAACCACCAGGAGTCAAAATAATACACCCTTTGCTGCCATTTTTGCCATTACAACATTTGCACTTGGTTTTATGCTCTTATATTTTTATATTATTGTCACATGTTGTTTCTCCATAAAGTTATTATATGTCACCTCTCAGTAGGAAAGGTCCCCCATGCTAACAGTTCATAATTTAAAAAAAGTTTCAGAACTATCACATTGAGTTATTTAGCCCTAACTCAGTAAATGCCTCCCAAAATAAGACTCTAGTGATCTATAAATATGTATTTTAATGCCATAAGCCTTTTTCTCAACTACAAATGTTTTATGCTAATTCAAATCAGTTTCCAAGAAAAGGATTGTCACAGTTAAGGAGAATTCATATCTCCCAATATGGAATTTTAGTGAGATGAGCCATACATTTTTTTGAACAATACCACAACTCCATAGTGCTATCTTGTTATCTTTTGTTTCTTACCAACAAATAAGAAAACATAATTAACAAAAAGAAAACCTGTTGTAATTTCAGCGATACTGAGGTGGGAAGAACTACTTTTGTTTAGATACAGTGATTATTTGGTAAGATAAGGTGAGTGGATGTGGTTTTTACAAATTCTTACAAATTTTACATTTCCTGTGAAATTCCCTCCCCTTCCATATGTGTGGCCTCACTACCTCGTTTCTAGTGAAGAGCATATGGTGGAACTGCTGTGTGAACCCTAGGCTTGGTTAGAAAGTGTAAATACAGCTTCCATCTGATATTCTCGCTCTAGGGAGGCTCACCCTAGGAGCCCAGCCACCTTGCTGTGAAGCACCCCAGGGCACCAAGTGAATCCTCACAGAGATGTGCCAACTGAGACTGATGTAGCTTCTGTGCCAGCCAGAAGCTGACTTCAACTGCCAAACAAGTGCATGTGGCACCTTTAGGTGATTCTAGTCCCCAGTGGTGTATCATCCCAGCTGATGCCAAGTGGAGAAGAAAGAAGCTCGCCTCACTGAGCCTTGCCTAAACTGTAGATTTGTGAACAAAGTAAGTACTGTTTTGAGCCACTAGGTTTTGAGGTGGTTCATCATGCAGCAATAAATAACTGGCACAGATACTGATATTAAAAATGGGGTGCTGCCATTAAAGAAAAACAACTAAAACACATAAAGAGTGCCTTTGAACAGGGTGATAGGTGGAACCTGAAAGGAGGTGGAGAAGAGTCAGAATGAAAACCAGCAGGGCCTCCGGGAGCCTGTTAGTGGAAGCCTGATGGCCCCTGAAGGGGCTGACAGCAAGGGCTTCTAGGCAGGGAAAGACAGTGACACTGGAACCTGGAGGAAAGGGGACTCTTGCTCCAAAGCAGCTGAAAGTAAAGATCAGTGAGCAAGATAAGCTGAAGAATTTTACACATAAAGGAACTAGGGCTTACTAGGGTCAAATATCTGTTTCCCAATTACAGCCTTTCCTCATGTCTAATTGCCAAATAATTCTAAAAGAAATGACTTCTGAACTAAGATCAAATCCAGGGTGCTGCCAGGAGAAAACACAGCCTAAAGTTGCAGCCAAGACTGTAAAATCCTTTGTTAGGATCTCAGAAAGATTTACGGTGGTGCCTCAAATTCTTCTAAGGATCTTCAGAGTTTACACATTTTAAGGCACCATCCTACAACAGCTTCACAGGAAGCCCAAAGTGAAGAGCTTATCTCAAAATCACTCATGAGGGTCCCTTTCCTATTGGCATGAACCCCAATAAAATTCACAGGAAACTCAAGTTTTTAAAAACAGTATTAGCAAAAACACTGCCTGGTAGCCTGGACTGAGAGATGGAGAGAATACAAATGAAAAGAGGCCTTTGGGTCTTAGAAGTTCTACAGGGAGGAAGCAGGCTGAAAAAACAGATGCAAACACAGGTCATCTCTTATGAGGAAGACAGAACTGAGAGCTCAGAGGCACAGCAAAGGGCCACGGAGAGGCATTCCCATGATTAGGACTAAGTCTTCCTCAAAGAACTAGCAGCCTGCAGCAGGCTGCCTTTCAGAATTGCTATGGACTAATGTGTCTCCCATTTTCTATTCTGAATGAGAGTCTTGAGAAGGTCAGCAGAATGTTGGCTCTGTGGGTGGTGGTAGATAACTTGGCTCTTCAGTTCTCAATCTTTGTATTAAGAGGAATTGTACTCCAAGGGCTAAACTGTAGAAACCACAGCCCAGGCTCCTGTCCCATCTGCACCTGATGAAGATGTAAGATCTCAGACTCCAGCCTGAACTGGATGCCATCATCACTGAGGCTTGGCACACAGATACAGGGTAGGGGTGAGTGTGTTTTTCTTGTCTTTTCTTTTTTATGGAAATGTTTTATATATCTTGACCAGTGTTTTGGCTACATGGATATATACTTTTGTTGTTGTCTGTTTGGCTTTTTTATTTTAAGTATAGTTGACATACGATATTACACTGGTTTCAAGTATATAACATAGTGATTGGAGTGTGTTTTTCATGTGGGAGGGTAATTAAAAATTGTGCTTTTTAAACGTGTCTCTACTTTTAAAACATCCATTGATTTCTTTTAGAAAGGAAGGTTATGGACCAACCTTACTGACTTGCTCCCAGTGAACAGAATATGGTGAAGGTGATGCTGTATGAATTCCAAGGCTGGTTGGCCGGGATAGGCCAGGTGTTCCAGCTGCCCCGCCCAACTAAAGTCCCAGCCAGGGCCTGGCGCCAACAATCGGACATGTGAGTGAACTAGCCTCCAAATGACTCCAGCCTCAGCCTCCAAGCTGTCCCAGCTAAAGCTGAAGGAAGCAGAGACAAGCTGTCCTGGCCACACTTTCCTGACGGAGGTTTGTGAATAAGATAATGTTATTTAAGCTACTGAACCTGGGAGTTTATTAGGGTAAAACAGATAAACAGAAAAGTGGTGAAAAAAGGGATAATATGAAAACTAACTTATTTGTGGTGAACTGATTTTCATCAAGGGTGCCAAACAGTAGAAATGAGTCCCCTTTAAAATGAGTTATAATAAATGTGGAGATTAATTTATTAATGGTAAACAATGCTAATGAGAAGAAGCAGATGACTAGAAGACCTAAGAAGTTTTTCTAGGGTTCCTTTCAATTATAAATTCTTACCCTTAGGCATATATGCCTCTTCAGAACTTTTCCTCAAGTTAGGGGATAGGGAAGACTGGTAAGCAAGGAGAGACATAGGATTTAAAGAATAACAACTGAAATACTTTAGTAGCCAATAATGAGGCATTTTATCCGATTTCAATTAACTGAAATTCTAATAGACAGTATGGAGTATTTATTAGTCAGTCTAGCACTCAAGCTTCATTTTACTTGCCTCAGTGAGGAAATAAAGAGAACATTAAGGAATCATTTTTAATCTCAGTAGTAAAATAAATGCAGTGTCCTTTGGACTATTTAAGTACAATTTCTCCTTTATCTTACCTCAAGGCTGTCAGTATGGGGAGGTAAGACCATCTCATCTTTCTGTTGCACCATAGTACTTCTCCCTATCATACAATTTAGCTTTGAAATTCTGATTAAGTCAATTGTTTATTCAATGACTTGGTTGAATAATTACCTCACTTTTAAGAGTTGTACTCTTGACATTTTTTTTCCTTGGGATAGGAAGAAATAGGATTCTGTCAATTATGCATTGAGCTATGAAGTACAGCTATCCATCTCTTTCGATTTAAGTAAAAGGAGGTGGATACAGAGAACTGAGGTTTCTGAGAATTAAGGATCAGCACCAAGAACAAGGTTGGCCTCAGGATTACACACAAGAACCAGGTCAAAAGAAGATTTAATTGTGAATAGAAAGATGACAGATTAGCAAGACTTCCAAAGAGAAAGCCAAAAGCCCAGACTTCATCTCTTCCTTCCTAGATGGTGAAATCTATGGATCAGTCTATGCCCTATAGTGAGTCACTGAAACATAATGAACTACACAGACTGAATCAGCAGATCCTGTGAGCCAGACATGCAAATGGGAGTGAGGTGGAGGAACACTGGTGAGAGACTAAAGGTGTGAATGGAGAAAAGAAAGGGAATGGGCTCTACCTTTGTTGTTAGCCTGACTTCCCATCATGGCACGGTCAGCAGGGCACAAGCTGGACAAAGGCTCTCTGAAGCTAAAAGTGTCTGCATGAGCTGAGAGAAGCAAGTGGTACTATTCAAGATGACCGTGAAAGAGTCCTCACAATATTTGATTTGGTATTGGCATAAGGATAGACATGCAGCAACCGTATTAGAATTGGGGATACAAAATAAACTCTGGTGAACTGATTTTCAACAAGGGTGCCAAAAGGTTAAATGGATCAAAAATAATCTTTTTAACCCATGGTACTGGGGCCACTGAATATCCACATACAGAAGAATAAAATCAGACCTCTACTTCATAGCATATATACAAAGTTAACTCAACATGTAAGCGCAAAAATTATAAAACTCATAGGAAAAAACAAAGATGTGTATCTTTGTGACTGGATTTGGCAATGGTTTCTTAGATGACACCAAAGGAGAAAAGCAGATTAACTGGATTCATCAGGACAGTGAAAAGGCAAGCTATAGAATAGGAGAAAATACTTGAAAACCCTTTATCTGGTAATGGATCTGTATCTATAATATAGAAATAACTCTTGTAATTCACTTAGAAAAGACAGTCCAATATTAAAATAGGCAAAGGAATCAAACAGCCAGTTCTTCAAAGAAGATACCTGAATGGATAATAAGCATAGGAAAAGATGCTCAAAAACATTATTCATCAGAAAAATGCAAATCAAAACCACAGTGAGATGACATTTCACACCCACTATAGGATGGCTACAATAAAAAAGACAGATGATGACAGATGTTGTTAAGAATGTAGAAAAGCATCAGAACCCTCAAGCACCACTTGGGAAAGAGTAAATTAAGAATCTTACTTAACTTCCTGCCTTTTACTATGCTGTTTACAGCTGGGCCTGCATGCTAAATTAGTTGCCTGGGTTGCAAATTATTTGATTAGTGCTGAAGGAGAAAAAGACCAGCAGATAGGTAAAGTTAAAAAATAAATTGGGCCCGCATAATTAACACAATAAAGACATGGGCTATGCTGAGGTACCCTTCTTTACCTGGGGAATATTCAAACATTCCAGGCCAAGTTGTTCCTGGCTTTTTGAGTGTTAACTGATTAACTCTGGGTCTTTTTCAGTGGGCTTTTTCCTGGCCTTACTCTTTTTCCACCTCACTCATATCTATTTTTCTGACTAACAGCTGGATGTAGATAATTTTCTTAATTCTCTCTGTTTGGATACATACCATACATAATCTGAATCTTTCCACATTTTTACAGAATATCTAAAGGGGAAAGGAAATGAGGGAAGTATCTCATTTCAACTGGTTTATATAATGACCTTTTGTACAATTAACCTGAAATCCACAAAATAAATGTATTCTACATCTGCAACAGTGAAGGTAACAAAAATTACAATTTTCTGAAACATTCCATTAAACATTATGATGTGATTTTATTTGGCTTGCCTCATCATGGCAAAAGAGAGATCTGTAAAAAAAACAATGGTTGGTACTAAAAAACAAAGTCTCAACTGATGTGAAGAGTGATGCGTAATTTTGTTTTCCTAAGGATAAATATTGTAAGAAAAAATGGATAATATAAATGGTAGAACTAAAGTCAGAGTTTAAGAAATAAGTGCATTGTAAAGACAGAATTGTAATAAATTTGTTGTAATGAAAATATAAAAGCTGTCCACAGAAATTAATATTCTCAAACACTGTGTATTATTTCATTAGCTATAGATTAACTGTTGGTATGTTAAATTTCACACATACCTGACTTAGGGCTTGATTTAATTTCTTCTTTAAGTCCTGTCTCTCAATGGTATAGTAGGAGGTAGCTTCTAGCAAACTCTCTGACTCAAATCGTTGTATTTCCATGTCAGCCCATTCTTGTTGGAGTTGGTGTCTCACACGTACCTAATAATATACTTGTTGTTAATATATCACTCTAACATACGTGTTTTGAAAAATGTCACTGCATTCATCAATTCACCTTTTCCTCGTGCATACACATTCCTGGTTACTGAATTTTGTGTGATCCTCCTGCCTAATCAGTACTGTATACTTAAGACAATGAATTCAGCCCCACTATCCACTCCCCCTAAGAATTTGCAGAGCTTTACCGCCTAGGGAAGTCTCAAAAAAAAACCATATACGTGAGACTTGGAGGTGGTAAATTATATGTTGTGAAAGGTTTTTCCTCTTTTTTCCTAGTAACCTAAATTGACTTCAGAGTTCCTCACATACTGAATCCTCTGCGTGAGTCCTTGCAACAGACCCCATCTGAGAATAAATGTGAAGTCATGTCAGTGGGACTCAGGCCCTAGGTAACCAGGCCTCTACCTGCCTCCCTGACCTTGGCTCCTATAACGCACTCCATTCCTGCTATACACAAATCCTGCTGCCACTGCGCATTAGTCTGAAAAAGAGCTTCAATCACAGACAGTTACAGTTCTCTTTGTACTGGACACACTTATTATGTCCAGTAAGTTTGTTATGTACTAACCTAGGTCTTATAACCTGTCAACTACATTTCTCCTTGAAATGAGAATTGTGAGCAAACTATTTGTAAATAAGTTTGAAGTAGATTTCAAATAGCACTGGGAAAAATCAAATATGGTTTTTTGCTATACGTCATCACATTTGTTTTAAATTACGATGTATTGGTGAGCAGAAGCCTTTAAACAGGTCATAATACATGATTTGAGACTAAAATGTTTCCAAATTTAATTCAAATTGACATGAATCAAAATAAAATTACACCAACTGAAAATGTATAAAAGCTGCTGAAGGAAAAGGACTCTGACATACAGCATCGGCCCTTCATCTCATCTGGGAAATCTGGAATAACTGTCAAGGTGATCCACTTGATTGAATCTAGAGGTTCATTTTAAGTATGAGCATTTCCACTTATCTGCTTCGTCACAGTATTAAAATGTGATGACACAAAGACTAAAATTATTATTTAAGCAGTATAAGACTAAATTATAAATGAACATAGTCAACACAAATGTCTTTCTTCAAAATAAAGCACCTGCCAAATTAATTTTTTTGCTGGATACAAGCACGCCTTTAAGATATTTATAGTCTATATCCTTTTTATATTCAATAGACTCAACACTTTCCCATAATCAAATATTACTTTGAATTTTCTTTCAGGAATTTTGAAAAATGTTTATTTTCCTGGATACTTACTTCTAGTTCTCTTTTCTCATTTTCACCTTGATTCATTCTTTCTTTGAGATGATTAAAATCATCGAGTAATTCTTTATTCCTTCCTTCTAGGGTAAGACATTTTTCCCTTTCAGTTTGGAGTTCATTTTTAGCTTTGTTCTGAGCAGTATCCCGTTGCTGTCGGAGCAACTCATTTTCACTTTGTAGTTGAGATAATCTCTTTTCTAAGAACTCCTGCTTTCTGATGTATTTATTCAGTTTATCTTGTTTGTTCTCATACTTGTGTTCAATGTTCTTCTTTTGACAGCGTATGTGGCTTAGGTCTCTTTCCACACTTTCTAAGTCCAAAGTCTTTTCTCTAAGGGCATCTCTGGTGTGACTCAGCTCAATTTCCAGGCTACTGACTTTACCTTCAGCTTTAGAAAGCTGTCGAGAAAGAACGCTCATGTTTTCTTCCTGATTAGACAGAAACCACTCATTTCTTGCTCTAAGACTATGGAAAGCAAATTCTAGTTCTCTTTCTGATGCCTGACTTTGCTCATGATCACGGGTAGCAGTAGATAGTCTAGAATTGTCTGATACAACTTCTGTCTCCAATCTTTCTCTGCTTGCTTTTTCATTCTGCAACTTAGAATATAGCATTGTATTCTCAGATGTCAGGATGTCAAGCTGTCCACCATAGTGGAACATTACTTTTGTAGATGTTTCCTTAATCACTGTTTTCTTTTGAAGATTATCTTTTTCTTTTGTAATTTCAGTGTCCTCAAGATATTTCTTTTCTTTCTGATTTTTCATCGTTTGTGTTTCTGGTTTTAGCATGGCAATTTTATCCTGCAACATGTAGATTTTAAGCAATAGATGTTCATGACTATCAGAAATCTAAGTAAAAGGAGACTTTCAGCTAGCACTCAATTAAAAGACTTATCATGATTTCCTCTGAAAATAGGGGACAACCCGAATGTTTATACAATGAAAACTTTTGTGATTAATGGATATCCAACTGAAAAAAACTAAGTTGGATCCAAATCTCAAACTTTATTCAAAATTTAACTGAAGAATTACAACTCAGAAGGCATAAAATAGAATAATAATGAATCTAACTACACTTAAAAATTGACTTCAAAGTCTGAAATCTAACCAATTCAGTTACCCTAGAGTAAGAGCCTTAGATCGGCATATATTTGGGCATATTTTATTTCCTAAAATTCTTTTTCCTAAAGATCACCAAACTTCTGTTTAACTCATTTGTGATGAGTTTTAAATATTTTTTTTACTCAATTTGCCTAGTTTGATCCACATTTCCTCACACTTTTGCATGAGGAAGACCTGAATATATAGATATATTCTATGACATTCCTCATTCATTTTTGCAAGTAGTAAAATTTTAGACTTCCTATTAAGTGATCTATTGACTCTGAAGGACTAGTTCAAAAGGTAATTTCATTTAAACTATGTTACAACATTAAAGCATAGTCAACGATATTAAACCAGAAATTAAAATTTTTTATATACCTGTGGGTGGTTATGGTCACTTCCATCAGGCCGTTCTTCTTCTTTTTTTGACATCATTATGAAGTCTTGTTCTGCTGACAAATTGATATATTCAGTTAAATTGAACTACAACAGAATGGTTCAATAAAAGTGATACTCTTAAAAAAAGAGAAAATAACATTTTATCAATTGAGAGTTTAAATTAAGCTTAATCTTTATCTGAATACTTACTTAGGAAATACTTCTAAATTATGTACAACTTCAACAAACACTTGGGAAATACTAGAAATTGCCAGGATAAAAGCATACAAACATGTAAAACCCTCATTCAAAAATCCATCCATCCAACATCAAACAAAATAATCAGAAACAAAACAAAATTTAAAAATGCATGCAGAAGAAACATATAAAGCCGCAAGGTACTCTATTTTCTACCTCAGAAGTGTACGATCTTAACAACATGCTAGGCTTCACCTACATTATTTAGGAACCAAAATTATTACTTTCTGTGACTTTATTGGGGTATATACCACCCCTCCTTTTACCTGAAATGTTTGGCTGCACTATTTGACAAACTCCTCTTCCTTTTTCAAGATTCAGACTGCTGTATAAAGCCTTCCCTTACCATGGCGGTCTTTCCCCCTAAGAATAGGTGTTTCTTTGGGCCTACCTTAGTGTTTTATAGATTTCTCTTGTATTTCTTTACCATATGAGCTGTAAATTATCATCTACGTGTTTGTCCCCTTTGCTCCGAAACTATAGGGGATAGTCTCGTAAATCATCTTTGTATAAATAGTCATTATTTACTTTACTCAATTGTTATTTATTGAGTTCCAGCTAAATACTTTAAAATTTTAAAGAAGACCGTGGACAACAGGAATCAGGAATGGGTTTTTAGAGACAATGCCTGTGCTGATTAAACAGTGAGGTTAGCCAGAACCAAACGGGGAGTGGGCAGGAATGCGGAGAGCATGCAGGACCATTGCAAGACAGGCAGAGCAGCACATGATGGGGTGACTATCTGACTGAAATTCAGGGATTGGTGAGGCTGGCATGCCCAGCAGTTCAGAATGCCAGAGAAGAGGGTGGGCAGTAGAAAAGGCTGATGGTAGGGAGTTAGGTAGGAGTCAGATTACCAAAGCCTTCCTTATATGTAATTTTGGATGCCTGGGCATACATGTGTTTTAGGGTGCTTCGTGTTGTATTTACAGCTGAGACAGGTCATGAGGGCAACCGAATAAATGGGAGGAGACATATTATAAGGCATTAATGCAAAATAAAGGTGATACAGGCCTGAAATGAGATGTTTCTGGAAATATATTTAGGATATAAAATTACCAGGGCTCATCATAAAATTAAGGTCCCTGGAAAACTAACTCTGCTCATTACTTTGTAAAAGGTATCAGATAAGAAGAGCAATGGTCCCCATGAACTGTTCTAAGTTGCTTATATTTAAATCTGTAGTTTTTCTATCTCACATCTTCCAATGCAGCAGGAACTTGTGTAGATGTTTCATTTTAAATGTCCTGCTTTTTAGGTCTGCCCAACTTGTGAGGAAATAGAGCAAACAAGTCAGTTCTACAGGTAACCAATGGGGCTGACAGCTCAATGTCATCACTACTCTCAGATATAACTAAAAATCTTTTGTAAACTACATTGTTAATTCTAAAGGTAAAAAGAAAAAGAAGATAAAACTATAGGGGTAGGAAAAATATTATATAATATTTTAGTAGATACCTGAGCCTATGACTGATAAAGGGCACTGAATTAACTGGTGCATAAAGTTAGAATACACATTACATGTGGTTAATCAGTAGACACATTACATGTGGTTAATAACAGACTGGTTGTCCTAGCAGTATTAAAATTGGTTTTCTGTATATTAGTTTTAAATGATACAATCCTCAAAACAACCAACACTCCTTGTGAATTATTTATTCATTAAAAAATTGTAAGACAAGTTGCAGACTATGTGTACATATTGGAGGCGGCACTGTGTAGTAAATTCCCAATAATTCCCATTACTCCTGGGAAAGCCAACTCTAAATTACATAAAGTCATAGAAAATACAAGTAATATTTAAATTTTTGGCTTTGGAAGGTGCTCTTTTAGTTACACTTAATGTAGCTGTAACTAATACTTGTGAATTCAGGGCTATAAAAATAAAGCCAGGAGACTACGTTTGGTCTGAGTAGGCAATCTTTCGCTATCTACCTAGTTTCCCAAACAGTCCCTAAACTCTAAACACAATCCTGCTACACACTCTTAAGTATGTTGTCAATACTAGCCTAGAAGAAATTACCTTTTCTCCTAATTCTCTGTTATTTATATATTGTTTTGGGAGTGAAAGAATGCCAATCCTTGCTAAAAGGTATTCTGTTTGCTTGTAGGTTGCATACAAAGAGTAACCACAAAGATTTTGTCACAAAATGATTTTTGAAAAATCAAACTACATGAAGCCATGCAGAGGTGATCAGGGTTGAATTCCCCGTGCTTTTCTTCTTACCTTCTGTGCTCTCTCTGTCCTCTGGAAGCTGTGATTCACATAGGTCAGAGTTTATAATCCTCTAACAGAAACACAGCTCCAATTTAATCTTTCCTTTATCTCTGTGGGTCATCTGTCCAAATTCTGTGGATGCTGACTGATTTTTGTTCATTGACAGTGACACAAATGGACACTTACCTTCAGTTTTCAGATCCCCAGAAGTCTGACTGGACGCATCACTGACAGTGATGCTAGGAGAATCTGAACCTGGAAAATCGGAAAACAAGGTTTCCATGTGTTAGTCTGTAAGTAATGATACAAACTTGTCTAACTCATGCAACGTATTTATCAGAGAAGCACTCCCACATCCTCCCCTCCCCACTGAGACACACTGCTCCCTCACCGCTTACATGGGCATTTTTCATGTCCTGTACTGCCATTCAAGTAGGCAAGCCTAATTAACCACTGTCCCTCATTTTTTCTACTTTTATGTTTTCTACTATCACTTACTTTGACTTGCTCATCAATCTCTATTACCTATTCTATATTCTCTAGAGCTTTGTTTATCAGGAATTAAGATTCTTCAAGGTATGAATTTTGTTCTTATTAATGAAATTTATGGGTAACCACGTATTTTACATTTAAACATGCATAAAAGGTACTGGGTGCTCTTGAGACATAGATTTCAAAAAAGCTTCAGTGAATGGCATCACTTTAATTATAGTATGCACCAGTATTTTCAGAATTCACTTGATAAACCTGGAATGAACACAGTCAATTTATGTGAGAAAAGATAGCCTTCAGTGACCTGTTTCCATGTAAAAAGAGGGTAAGTCAAGGCCAGAGTGCCATGAGATAGGAAATTAATAACAACACTTTCTTTTTCTTGAGACAAAATCATCAGATTTAAACGTTTTTAAAGAAGTGAGCAAAAAAAAGAAATTTGGATGGAAACTTTGAAGCCCTTCCATCACAAGGACTGCTAAAAGTTTGATCCATGAGCCCCACCTGGGTTAAAGTGGTGGTTGTGAAGCATCACCTGGGAGTCCCTGGAATCCCAAGATCCATCTGCTCATGGGGTCCAAGAGGTCCAAGTATTTTTGCTATAAAGCTCAATGTTACTTGCCATTTCCATTCTCATTCTGTTTACAAGCACATAGTGTAATGTTCCAGAGATATGGTATGTGAAACATCAGAGCTCTAATGGCTAATGTGATGCATGATCATGTACATTTGTATTAAAAAATTTTCAGTTTTAACTTCTAATGTGATGACTATCAATAGATAGAACCCATTTAACTAAAAGTTCCTGGGAATTCTCAGTAATTTTTAATAATATAGAGGAGTCCTAAGACCAAAACATTTCAGAATTACTGTTTTAAAAATCTACCAAATATTAGGGTATAAATACTTTGTCCATTTTTAATAATCAAAGACTTCTCTCTCACACACACACACACACACATACACACAGTCTGCTAATTGGAACATCTGGGTGGCTTAATATCATTAGTGTTAAGATGTGATAAAAACAATTGACATGTAAGCAAGAAGTTTTACTCTAGGTACATGAAGGATAGAAATCAAATAAGCTTTCTAAAACACTGGAAAACTCTCAAAGTCTAATAATTAACCTCTGGGAATTCCCTAAGATAGGGATTTTAAACTGGGAATGTCAGGGTATCAAAACATAAAAGTAGAAACTTCTGAATTAAAGGTTTTATTTTAAAAATCTCCTTTTCAAATGGTTATAAGCCTTTTTTTCAAACATGGATACCAACAATAACATCTGCCATATTTATGTACAGCCCTTTAATTAAACTTAAAAAAAAGAAACAATTAGGAATAAGAACACTGTGAGCATTTCAAATATTTTAGTATACTTCTTTTCAGAGTTAAACGTGTATTACAAACTTTACCTGCTCCGGATGTTTGTGTTGCCTTCTCTGCTACTCTTTTATAGCCGACAGAGTCTTTTGCTTCTGTGGCAGGCTGAATGGGTTTTGAAACAAGGTGAATAATAAATAACTTACATTTCATACAATCTGTGGTTACTAAATCAAGATAAAAATATGTAAATTTTACCTCGATGTGATATTTTTCATCCGAACCTAGAAAGCAAAAGGGATATGTAATCAGTGCTACATTAATGAGAAAGCCAACTATATATTCATGGCAGATATAGTGCTAAGCTGAATCCTCATGCTTGGCTATGAAAATTATTACATTAGGATTTGGTGCTTTGTGATATTTGAGTGTTTAGGACAGCAACAAGACAGAAATATGAATCCAGTGTAAATGCTGAAGAAAAACATAGGACTATATAGGTTTAACAAAACATGCAGTTAAGATTTCAAAAGTAAGACTATGTTTCAGAAGAGTATAACTAACACAGAAAAATGCACATATGTGAAAGTGAACATGCTGACTGATGGAAATAAAAGTGATCATTAGTCAGAGGAACATATCATGACCCTGAGGGGATAAATTTGAAAAGCTGATGGCAGAATGCAATGACGTGTCTTTAATGAAATACAGCAGAATCATTTGTAGGCTTATGCTACAAGCATTTGTAAATTTCCTCCGTTTGTTCTGAAATTCAGGAAGTACAGAGTTGGGATGGAAATTCAGGGATTGGATGTCTTTCTCATCAGAGAGAGTGTTATGAATGGATCAGGTTGGATATACAGGTTGTAGTGTTATAGTTTAAAAAATACTCTCTTTTTTTTAAATACCTGTGTGGCCTACTGATATGCCTACAGTTCTTGAATCCTCTAGTTTAGTCATCTTTAAATTTCTTGATCCGCTCATGCGAGAAGGTATATCAAAAACACTTCTAAGAGATAATGTATAATGTATAATGAGCTCTCAATACTGAAATATGGCTACTGAAAAGGCAGAAAGAAATTTAATTGCCACTGAATTATTAGATATCAAAAATCTTTTATATTTCAAAATCAGTGTAACATTTGCTAAAAATCACAATTTTAGTATTTAGAGAACGAACTCCCTCGTTTCTCATTTCCCAAATTAGTTTGGCTTGGTGTACCATGATGGCCCTTAAAGAATTTTTGTGAAGCAACTAACTTACCAAAAAAATTATTAAAAAAAAATGACAGCCAGTGCTTCTCTTTCAAATTACTTAAATAACCTGATTAAAAAATGGGCAGAGGATCTGAACAGACGCTTCTCCGAAGAAGAAATTCAGATGGCCAACAGGCACATGAAAAGATGCTACACACCGCTAATTATCAGGGAAATGCAAATTAAAACCACAGTGAGATATCACCTCACGCCAGTTAGGATGGCCCACATCAAAAAGACAAGGAACAACAAATGCTGGCGAGGATGCGGAGAAAGGGGAACCCTCCTATACTGCTGGTGGGAATGTAAATTCGTTCAACCATTGTGGAACGCAGTATGGAGGTTCCTCAAAAAACTAAAAATAGAAATATCATTTGACCCAGGGATTCCACTCCTAGGAATTTACCCAAAGAAAACGAGTTTTTGGATTCAAAAAGACATATGCACCCCTATGTTTTTTGCAACACTATTTACAATAGGCAAGATACAGAAGCAACCTAAGTGTCCATCAGTAGGTGAATGGATAAAGAAGATGTGGTACTTATACACAATGGAATGCTACTCAGCCATAAGAAGAGAACAGATCCTAACCATTTGCAACAACATAGATGGAGCAAGAGGGAATTATTCTCAGTGAAAGAAGCCAGGCGGAGAAAGACAAGTTCCAACTGATTTCACTCATTTGTGGAGTGTAACAATGAAGCAAAACTGAAGGAACAAAACAGCAGCAGGCTCACAGACTCCAAGAAAGGACTAGTAGTTACCAAAGGGGAGGGGTGGGTAGGAGTGGAGAGGGAGAAGGGGATCGAGGAGTATTATGATTAGCAGATATGGTGTGTGTGGCGTCACGGGGGAAACAGTACAGCACAGAGAAGACTAGCAACTCTGTGGCATCTTACTACACTGATGGACAGTGACTTCAATGCGGTATTGGGGGAAACTTGACAATATGCGTGAATGTAGTAACCACATTGTTTTTCATGTGAAACCTTCAGAAGAGTGTATATCAATGATAACTTAACAAAAAAAGGGGGCGCATGTGGAGAGGGGAGGGTAAGGATTCAAACTGCTATGTAAAGTACTCCCTTACTGTGGCTGTCTTTCCTCCCCAGATGAATAGGTGTCTCTTTCTTTGGGCCTACCTTAGTGCTTTAAAGATTTTTCTTGTATGTCTTTACCATACAAGCTGTGAATTATCATCTACGTGTTTATCCCCTTTTGCTCTGAAACTAGGCGACAGTCTCGTAAATCATCTTTGTAAAAATAGTCTTTATTTACTTTACTCAATTGTTATTTATTGAGTTCCAGCTAAATACTTTAAAGGTTTAAAGAAGACCGTGGACAACAGGAATCAGGAATGGGTTTTTAGAGACAATGCCTGTGCTGATTAAACAGTGAGGTTAGCCAGAACCAAACGGGGAGTGGGCAGGAATGCGGAGAGCATGCAGGACCATTGCAAGACAGGCAGAGCAGCACATGATGGGGTGACTATCTGACTGAAATTCAGGGATTGGTGAGGCTGGCATGCCCAGCAGATCAGAATGCCAGAGAAGAGGGTGGGCAGTAGAAAAGGCTGATGGTAGGGAGTTAGGTAGGAGTCAGATTACCAAAGCCTTCCTTATGTAATTTTGGATGCCTGGACATAAATGTGTTTTAGGGTGCTTCATTGTTGTTATTTATAGCTGAGATAGGTCACTCTGTATTGAAGGGAGGGATGAACATGGGTGGGAGGGCAAGCGAATAAACGGAAGCAGACATATTATAAAGCAGTAATGTAAAATAAAGGTGATACAGGCCTGCACTGAGAAGATTCTGAAAATATATTTAGGATATAAAATTTCCAGGGCTCATCATAAAATTAAGGTCCCTGGAAAACTAACTCTGCTCATTACTTTGTAAAAGGTATCAGCTAAGAAGAGCAATGGTCCACATGAACTGTTCTAAGTTGCTTATATTTAATTCTGTAGTTATTCCATCTCACATCTTCCAGTGCAGCAGGGACTTGTGTAGATGTTTCATTTTAAATGTCCTGCTTTTTGGGTCTGCCCAACTTGTGAGGAAATAGAGCAAACAAGTCAGTTGTACAGGTAAACAACTGGGCTTACAGCTCAATGTCATCACTACTCTAGGATATAACTGAAAATCTTCTGTATACTACATTGCTAATTCTAAAGGTAAAAAGAAAAAAAGATAGAACTATAGGGGTAGGAAAAATATTATATAATATTTTAGTAGATACCTGAGCCTATGACTGATAAAGGGCACTGAATTAACTGGTGCATAAAGTTAGAATACACATTACATGTGGTTAATCAGTAGACACATTACATGTGGTTAATAACAGACTGGTTGTCCTAGCAGTATTAAAATTGGTTTTCTGTATATTAGTTTTAAATGATACAATCCTCAAAACAACCAACACTCCTTGTGAATTATTTATTCATTAAAAAATTGTAAGACAAGTTGCAGACTATGTGTACATATTGGAGGCGGCACTGTGTAGTAAATTCCCAATAATTCCCATTACTCCTGGGAAAGCCAACTCTAAATTACATAAAGTCATAGAAAATACAAGTAATATTTAAATTTTTGGCTTTGGAAGGTGCTCTTTTAGTTACACTTAATGTAGCTGTAACTAATACTTGTGAATTCAGGGCTATAAAAATAAAGCCAGGAGACTATGTTTGGTCTGAGTAGGCAATCTTTCGCTATCTACCTAGTTTCCCAAACAGTCCCTAAACTCTAAACACAATCCTGCTACACACTCTTAAGTATGTTGTCAATACTAGCCTAGAAGAAATTACCTTTTCTCCTAATTCTCTGTTATTTATATATTGTTTTGGGAGTGAAAGAATGCCAATCCTTGCTAAAAGGTATTCTGTTTGCTTGTAGGTTGCATACAAAGAGTAACCACAAAGATTTTGTCACAAAATGATTTTTGAAAAATCAAACTACATGAAGCCATGCAGAGGTGATCAGGGTTGAATTCCCCGTGCTTTTCTTCTTAGCTTCTGTGCTCTCTCTGTCCTCTAGAAGCTGTGATTCACAAAGGTCAGAGTTTATAATCCTCTAACAGAAACACAGCTCCAATATTAATCTTTCCTTTATCTCTGTGGGTCATCTGTCCAAATTCTGTGGATGCTGACTGATTTTTGTTCATTGACAGTGACACAAATGGACACTTACCTTCAGTTTTCAGATCCCCAGGTGTTTGACTGGACACATCACTGACAGTGATACCAGGAGAGTCCGAACCTGAAAAATCGGAAAACAAGGTTTCCATGTGTTAGTCTGTAAGTAATGATACAAATTTGGCTAACTTATGCAACATGTTTATCAGAGAAGCACTCCCACATCCTCCTTTCCCCACTGAGACACACTTCTCCCTCACCGCTTACATGGGCATTTTACATGCCCTATACAGCCATTCACATATGTAAGCCTACCTATTTAACTAACCCTGTCTGCGCACAGTTGTCCAGCACAAGCCACTAGCGGTCGCCATTCTCCCAGGAGAGGAAGGCCACATACCAGCAAGAAGGGACATTCTCGCAGCCACCACATGTTCCAGTTCCCCACAACTACCTCTATTGCCATAAAAAGGCAGAAGAATTTGATACAGACCAGACCAACCCAGACATCCTCCCCTGAGAAGGAATCTGGGGAGATAGACCTAACCAATCTCCCTGTAAAACAATTCAAAACAAAGGTTATAACCATCCTGATGGAGCTGCAGTGAAATATGCAAGAGCTAACAGATGATGTCTGGAAGGAGATTACAGAAATGAAACAATCTCTGGAAGGATTTATAAGCGCAGTTGAAAAGATGCAAGAGGCCATTGATGGAATAGAAACCAGAGAACAGGAATGCATAGAAGCTGACGCAAAGAAAGATAAAAGGATCTCCAGGAACGAAACTATATTAAGAGAACTTTGTGACCAATCCAAAAGGAACAATATCCACATTATAGGGGTATCAGAAGAAGTGAGAGAAAAAGGGATGGAAAGTGTTTTGAAGAAATAATTCCTGAAAACTTAACCAAACTGGGGGAGAAAATAATTGTTCAGAGCACAGAAGTACACAGAACTTCCAACAGAAGGGACCCAAGAAGGACAACACCAAGACACATAATAATTAAAATGGCAAAGATCAAGGACAAGGAAAGAGTTTTAAAAGCAGCTAGAGAGAGGAAAAAGGTCACGTACAAAGGAAAACCCATCAGGTTAACATCAGACTTCTCAACAGAAACCTTACAGGCCAGAAGAGAATGGCACGATATATTTAATGCAATGAGACAGAAGGGCCTTGAACCAAGGATACTGTATCCAGCAATATTTTCATTTAAATATCAGGGAGGAATTTAAAAATTCCCAAACAAGCAAAAGTTTAGGGAATTTGCTTCACACAACCCACCTCTAAAGGGTATTTTAGAGGGACTGCTCTAGATGGAAGCACTCCTAAGGCTAAACAGATGTCACCAGAGAAAATAAAATCACAGCTAAGAAAGCAGAACTATCAAATATTAACTGAAGGCAAAAAATGAAATCAACTACCCCCAAAAGCAGCCAAAAGAAACAAGAAAGAGCACACAAATAAACCACCTAAAGTACAAAGAATGGAGGAGGAGGAATAAGAAGGGAGAGAAATAAAGAATCATCAGACTGTGTTTATAATAGCTCGATAAGTGAGTGAAGTTAGACAGTAAGATAGTAAAGAACCTAACCATGAACCTTTGGTAACCACGAACCTAAAGCCTACAATAGCAGTAAGTATATATCTTTCAATAATCACCCTACATGCAAATGGACTGAATGCACCAATCAAAAGACACAGAGTAATAGAATGGATAAAAAGGCAAGACCCATCTATATGTTGCTTACAAGACACTCACCTCAAACCCAAACACATGCACAGACTAAAAGTCAAGGGATGGAAAAAGATATTTCATGCAAACAACACAGAGAAAAAAGCAGGTGTTGCAATACTAGTATCAGAAAAAATAGACTTCAAAACACAGAAAGTCACAAGAGATAAAGAAGGACATTATATAATGATAAATGGGTCATTCCAACAAGAGGACATAACCATTATAAATATATGTGCACCCAATACAGGAGCACCAACATATGTGAAACAAATATAGAATTAAAGGAGGAAATAGAATGCAATGCATTTATTTTAGGAGACTTCAACACACCACTGACTCCAAAGGACAGATCTACCAGGGAGAAAGTAAGTAAGGACACAGAGGCACTGAACAACACACTAGAACAGATGGACCGAATAGACATCTATAGAACTCTACACCGAAAAAGGACAGGATACACATTCTTCTCAAGTGCACATGGAACATTCTCCAAAATAGACCATATACTAGGCCACAAAAAAAGCCTGAGTAAATTAAAAAAGATTGAAATTCTACCAACCAACTTCTCAGACCCAAAGGTATAAAACTAGAAATAAATTGTACAAAGAAAGTAAAAAGGCTCATAAACACATGGAGGCTTAACAACATGCTCCTAAATAACCAATGGACCAATGACCAAACCAAAATCCAGATCAAGCAATATATGGAAAGAAATGACAACAACACAAAGCCCCAACTTCTGTGGGACGCAGTAAAAGCAGTTTTAAGAGGAAATTTTATAGCAACCCAGGCATATTTAAAGAAGGAAGAACAATCCCAAATGAATAGTCTAAAGACACAATTATCAAAATTGGAAAAAGAGGAACAGATGAGACCTAAACTCAGCAGAAGGAGGGACATAGTAAAGATCAGAGAAGAAATAAATAAAATTGAGAAGAATAAAAAAATAGAAAAAAGCAATGAAACAAAGAGCTGGTTCTTTGAGAAAATAAACAAAATAGATACACCTCTAGCCGGACTTATTAAGAGAAAAAGAGAATCAACACACATCAACAGAATCAGAAACGAGAAAGGAAAAATCACGACGGACCCCACAGAAATACAAAGAATTATCAGAGAATACTATGAAAATCTATGAGCTAACAAGCTGGAAAACCTAGGAAAATGGACAACTTCTTAGAGAAACACATCCTACCAAGAATGACCAAGAAAGAAACACCAAATCTAAACAAACCAATTAGCAGCAAAGAAATTGAAGTGGTAATAAAAAAACTACCGAGGAACAAAACCCCCAGCCCAGGTTGATTTACCTCGGAATTTTATCAGACATACAGAGAAGACATAATACCCATTCTCCTTAAAGTTTTTCAGAAAATAGAAGAGGGAATACTCCCAAACTCATTCTATGAAGCCAACATCACCCTAATACCAAAACCAGGCAAAGACCCCACCAAAAAAGAAAATTACAGACCAATATCCCTGATGAACGTAAATGCAAAAATACTCAACAAAATATTTGCAAACCGTATTCAAAAATACATCAAAAGGATCATACACGATGACCAAGTGGGATTCATCCCAGGAATGCAAGGATGGTACAACATCTAAAAATCCATCAACATTATCCACCACATAAATAAAAAGAAAGACAAAAACCACATGATCATCTCCATAGATGCTGCAAAAGCATTCGACAGAATTCAACATCAATTCATGATAAAAACTCTCAGCAAAATGGGTATAGAGGGCAAGTACCTCAACATAAATAAAGGCCATATATGATAAGCCCACAGCCAACATCATACTGAACAGCGAGAAGCTGAAAGCTTTTCCTCTGAGATCGGGAACAAGACAGGGATGCCCACTCTCCCCACTGTTATCCAACATAGTACTGGAGGTCCTAGCCACAGCAATTAGACAAAACAACGAAATACAACCAATCCAAATTGGTAAAGAAGAACTTAAGCTGTCACTATTTGTAGATGACATGATACTGTACATAGAAAACCCTAAAGACTCCACTCCAAAACTACTAGAACTGATATCGGAATACAGCAAAGTTGCAGGATACAAAATTAACACACAGAAATCTGTTGCTTTCCTATACACTAACAATGAACTAATAGAAAGAGAAATCAGGAAAACAATTCCATTCACAATAGCATCAAAAATAATATGAAATACCTAGGAACAAACCTAACCAAAGATGTGAAAGACCTATTCCCTGAAATCTATAAGACACTCTAAAGAGAAATGAAAGAGGACACTAGCAAACGGAAACTCATTCCATGCTCTTGGCTAGGAAGAATCAATATCGTCAAAATGGCCACACTGCCCCAAGAAATATAGAGATTTGATGCAATCCCAATCAAATTACCAACAACATTCTTCAATGAACTGGAAAAAAATTGTTCGAAAATTCATACGGAAACACCAAAGACCCCAAATAGCCAAAGCAATCTTGAGAAGGAAGAATGAAGTGGGGGGCGTCTCGCACCCCAACTTCAAGCTCTACTACAAAGCCACAGTAATCAAGATAATTTGGTACTGGCACAAGAACAGAGCCACAGACCAGTGGAACAGAATAGAGACTCCAGACATTAACCCAAACATACATGGTCAATTAATATATGACAAAGGAGCCATGGACATACAATGGGGAAATGGCAGTCTCTTCAAAAAATGGTGCTGGCAAAACTGGACAACTAGATGTAAGAGAACGAAACTGGTCACTGTCTAATCCCATACACAAAAGTAAATTCAAAATGGATCGAAGACCTGAATGTAAGTCATGAAATCATAAAACCCCCAGAAAAAACATAGGCAAAAATCTCTTGGACGTAAACATGAGCAACTTCTTCATGAACATATCTCCCCAGGGAAGGGAAACAAAAGCAAAAATGAATAAGTGGGACTATATCAAGCTGAAAAGCTTCTGTAGAGCAAAGGACACCGTCAATAGAACAAAAAGGTACCCTACAGTATGGGAAAATATATTCATAAATGACAGATCCGATAAAGGGTTTACATCCAAAGTATATAAAAAGCTCATGCACCTCAACAAACCAAAAACAAATAATCCAATTAACAAATGGTCGTAGGAGCTGAATAGACAGTTCTCCAAGGAGGAAATTCAGATGGCCAACAGAAACATGAAAAGATGCTCCACATCGCTAGTCATCAGAGAAATGCGAATTAAAACCGCAATGAGATATCACCTCACACCAGTAAGGATCGCCACCATCCAAAAGACAAACAACAACAAATGTTGGCGAAGTTGTGGAGAAAGGTGAACCCTTCTCCTACGCTGCTGGTGGGAATGTAAATTAGTACAACCATTGTAAAAAGCAGTATGGGGGTTCCTCAAAAAGCTCAAAATAGACATACCATTTGACCCAGGAATTCCACTTCTAGGAATTTACCCTAAGAATGCAGCACTCCAGTTTGAAAAAGACAGATGCACCCCTATGTTCATTGCAGCACTACTTACAATAGCCAAGTAATTGAAGCAACCTAAATGTCCATCAGTAGATGAATGGATAAGGAAGATGTGGTACAAAATGGAATATTATTCAGCCATAAGAAGAAAACAAATCCTACCATTTGGAATAACATGGATGGAGCTAGTGCATATTATTCCCAGTGAAATAAGCCAGGTGGAGAAAGACAAGTATCAAATGATTTCACTCATATGTGGAGTATAAGAACAAAGAAAAACTGAAGGAACAAAACAGCAGCAGAATCACAGAACCCAAGTATGGACTAATAGTTACCAAAGGGAAAGGGATTAGGAAGGATGTGTGGGAAGGGAGGGATAAGTGTGGGGATAAAGAAAGGGGGCCTTACGATTAGCATGTATAATGTAGGGCGGGCATGGGGAGGTCTGTGCAACACAGTGAAGACAAGTAGTGATTCTATAGCATCTTACTATGCTGGTGGAATGACTCTAATGGGGTATGGGGGCGTGTCTTGGTGAAGGGGGGAGCCTAGTAAACATAATGCTCTTCATGTAATTATAGATGAATGATAACAAAAAATTATAAGACAAGTTGATAAACTGTGTATATATCGGAGGCGGCACTGTGTAGTCAATTCCCAATATTTCCCATTACTCCTGGTAGAGCCAACTCTAAATTACATAAAGTCATACAAAATACAAGGAATATTTGAATTTTTGGCTTTGGAAGGTGCTCTTTTAGTTACACTTAATGTAGCTGTAACTAATACTTGTGAATTCAGGGATACAAAAATAAAACTAAGAGACTAAGTTTGGTCTGAGTAGACAATCTTTGGCTATCTACCTAGTTTCCCAAACAATCTCTAAACTCTAAACACAATCCTGCTACACACTCTTAAGTATATTCTCAATACTAGCCTAGAAGAAATTACTCTCTCTCCTAATTCCCATTTTACATGCCCTGTACTGCTATCCACATAGGTAAGCCTAATTAACTAACCACGGTCCCTCATTTTTTCTACTTTTATATTTTCTACTATCACTTTGACTTGCTCATCAATCTCTATTACCTATTCTATATTCTATAGAGCTTAATGAGGAATTACGATTCTTCAAGGTATGAATTTTATTATTAATGAAATTTATGGGTAACCACTTATTTTACATTTAAACATGCATAATGGTTATTGGGTGCTGTAGAGACATAGGTTTCAAAAACGTTGTCAGTGAATGGCATCACTTTAATTACAGTATGCACCAGGATCTTCAGAATTTACTTGTTAAACCTGGAATAAGCACAGTCAGTTTATGTGAGAAAAGACAGCCTTGAGTGACCTGTTTCCAAGTTAAAAGAGGGCAAGTTTACTCCGGAGTATAGAGTGGCATTAGTTAGGAAATGAATATATAACAAAATTATTTTCTTCAAGACAAAATCATCAGATTTAAACTCTAAATTTTAAGCAAGTGAGCAAAAAAAGAAATTTGGATGGAAACTTTGAAGCCCTTCCATCACAAGGACTGGTAAAAGTTTCATCCATGAGCCCAGCCTGGCTTAAAGTGGTGGTTGTGAAGCATCACCTGGGAGTCCCTGGAATCCCAAGATCCATCTGCTCATGGGGTCCAAGAGGTCCAAGTATTTTTGCTATAAAGCTCAATGTTACTTGCCATTTCCATTTTCATTCTCTTTACAAGCATACAGTGTAATGTTCCAGAGATATGGTATGTGATAACATCAGAGCTCTAATAGCTAACGCAATGTATGATCATGTACATTTGTATTTAAAATGTTTCAGTTTTAACTTCTAATGTCATGACTATCAATAGATACAACCCATTTATCTAAAAGTTCCTAGGAATTCTCAGTAATTTTTCATAATACAGAGGAATCTAAGACCAAAACATTTCAGAATTACTGTTTTAAAATTCCACCAATATTTATTAAGGTATAATTACTTTTCCCATTTTTAATAATCAAAGACCTCTCTCCCTCTCTCTCTGTCTCTGTCACAAATGGCCAACAATGGAAGTTGAATAAATTGAGCACCCGGACTGTGTTCATTTCAGTACCGTTGGGTGAACACCTCAAGATGGGCTGATACAAGTCCAAAGAAACAAAAACTTCCTTTGGCTGTGTCACCTTCTGTGTTTTCCTTCACAGTGTCCTTTATATGAAGGGTCATCAAGCTGTGGCCCACAGGCCAAATCCAATCTGCCATCTGGCTTCGAAACAGTCGTCTGGGAGCAGTCATGCTTATTATTCAGTTATGTCTTGTCTACGACTGCTTTCAAACTATTATGGCCCCACTTAGCAGATGTGACAGCACCTGGTCTCTCTCATTCTGGTTTGACTTAATGAGGTGTGAAGCTGGTAACAGGCCATGTTGGTGTAACAGTATGTAAAATAAGCTGTGTTTCTCAATGAGGCATGGCTTTTCTGACTCCTGTACTTCCAGCAGGAGTCTTCATGAGCCTGTCTCAGCAGTACTGCTGCATACCAGTGAAGTTCTGAGTGTCTGCCATTTATGTATGGTTCTTCCAGGAAGGTATTGCTGTGTTCCCAGTTTTAAAGACAGTTATTTTTATTAGTGAGATAAATCAGTATGTAATAAGAAACATTCATGTACTAAACGTAATTCAGTTGTAAAATATTCTATTTTTATTTATCATTTTTTACCTTATTTTCTACTTCATTATGACAAGTTTAATTTGTTACAATGTGATTATAGAGGAAAGATACAACATTTAACTTAAAAATCTTTTATGTACACAAAGATATATGGGATTTTAGGGGTCATGACTAAATCAATTCCTTTTCAGACAATTGAAATAAACACCATCTCAAATTTTAAGTTACCTACATTAGCTTTAAAAATAATTCTGAATATTGAACTATTAAGAAAGAAATAAAGAAAGAAAAAGTATACATGTAAGTTATACACTGGTCTTCTTCATTGGTCTTTCAAAACTCCCTTATTCTAACTTTATCTATGGTAGACCACCAAGGGCAATTCACTATCTCAACTCTTACCTGGAGAAGAGTTTCGATTATTTTGAGAAGAATTTTTAATTCCCTTGTCCACTTTGTACATATCAATTAGTTGCCAAATGCTATGTGTAAAGAAAGGTTACAAATAATATTACTACTTTATACTGATTTGAAAAACATTTACCAAATAACATTCCTAAGAGTATTTTGGATAATAACAGGTAATACAAAGCCTTAATTAGCCCATACACTCCAAATTTCTAAGTATTACAAACGTTTTATTAAGCAAATAACTAAATATGACAAGCAGTAAGATAGTAAGGTGGACCAGTCATGAACTGAGGGCACTATAGCTCAGTAAATGAGTCAGAGTTAGCGTGCCATAATGGACGGATGTGTCTTGAACTCAGAAGGCCTAGCTAGTTCTGTAACCAACAGCTATTTGTTATTGGATAAGCTGCTTCTCTTCAATTCAATGTCCTGCTCTAGAAATTAGGGATCTTGCTCTAGAAAGTAGGGATCTTGCCACCTCATTTTACAAAGTGGTTGCAAGGGTTTAATGAGCTACTATACCCCTAAAATGCTCAGAGGAACACTGAAGGAATGGAATGATTGCTCTTCAACTTGAAACTATTTTGGAATACCAAATAAAACCCAGTGGGTTTTCACATGTTCTAACAAGTTAGCTGCCGTGTTCAGAAGATGTTATTATTTTGGTTAACTGTTCTTCCTTTGTGGTAATTTAGGGGATAAGTAACTTATAAATATACTACCTCATTAAGTTCGATGACAGCATTGTCCCCTATCATTGTAGCTAATCACACCGAGGGCACAAAACAATAGAAGTCAAAACCTAGCGCCGACTGCTACTTTTTCCTCTCCATCTACTCAAACTCTGAACTAGCAGGTCTTTATCTGAATGATGTTTCATCTCCATGTCATCTCCAGTTGACTTGAAAGACTTACCCCTACTCTTGTACATGTGGATTCTGATGAGACATGGATGGGGCTTAGCTCTCCTAAGGCCAAGTAACCTACTTGAGATTCAGAGATTCCTGTTGAGTGGCTGGCTTTCTTGTGAGGAAGAATCTGAAAGTATTTTGAAACCTGAACTCCACTCAAGGCACTTTGGAAATTTTCATTATTATGGAAAACAGACCACTTAAGGGGCGAACCTTAATTATGGAATCTCAGGCAAACTGGTCCCACTATTTAGGTCAGGGCAATATGGGGTGTTCCATGACCTAAGAAACCTGCTACCCTGTGGGTACAGAACACCCTAGGAGAAGGCAAGTCTAATCTCTTCCTGCAGCCTTATCTGAACCTCTCTGCTAATATCTGCAGCTAATGGTCCCACCTAATATCAGCAAACAGCACAGACAATATCCTCAAAGGGTGACTCATTGTGAGGGTCTCAGGCTAGGATGCAGGCTCTCCATAAGGCTTTTGAGGGTGTGCAGAAAAGTGTGTTGCTGAAGCTAGCAGGCCCACCTGCCAGAACAGGGAGCTCATGCTCTGGAATAGTGGCTGAACATACAAGCATATATATGTGAACTGAGAAAAGGTCTGGCTTTTCTAGTCTAGTGTGGATCACCATGAAGACAGGAATCTAGAAAGGCAAGGACATTCTGGGAGCAAAGGTCAATCAGGACTGCCTGCAGGGCCATTTCAGTAGCAATGCTGCAGCAGTACAAGCAGTGGAAACAACAGAACATAGAGTGTCCTTTTCTCCCCCCTCCAAGTGACTTATGAAAGAGCACTGTCTCTTTGGTCTTAGGGAAACCCTTGGGTTCTTGGAAAATTCAGGGGGGAGAGTGTAGGGGTAGTCCCCAGGGAAAAAACCCAGGATTTTCTGCTATCCTGAACATGTCCAGATAACATGAGAAAAATCAGAGATGTGACATTATTTGTGCCCCATGCATAGCAGATATACATAGAATTAAATGGATAATGTTATGTCTTAAAAGTCCTGTGATAAAGAACTGGGCATCATTGCTACTAGTCTAGCTTTTTGCTGGGTTCCTGGCTGATGATGTGCACTATGTGTAGTGCCATTCCAAAACTGACTGAAACAAACTATGAAATCACCTGTTACATACTGAGTAACAGTTATTTTAAACATTAGTTCAGTGGTAGCTGGCGTTTTAATGTAAATACTTACGTATTCAAACCTCTCTTACAAGCATAATTTTTGGCAGTCCATCCAAGGGTATCTTCTGAAAGGACATCAATATCTTGCCGAAGAAGCAGCCTGGCTATAACTGTTGATCCATTATCTATAGCAAGCATGAGTGTTGTTCTAAAATGACAGAGAAATAACTTCACCCTTAGGAACTTTGTTACTTAAATAGCTAACTTAATACACTTTACCAAGTTAAAATCTTGCCTGTCTATGTAGAACTGACCATTCACATAGTCAAGGGTTCATCTTTGTAAATTACCTCCAAGACTAAAAGGAAGGGACAAAAAGGAAGCCTTTTGTCCCACTTGGCTGTTATGTAGTAGAAGTTGCTACTTTAAAGTCCTCTGGTGGACAAGAAACTATAGTGATGTCACTTTTCTGAAATAGGTGAAGATTTAAATGAAGAATCCCCCATTTCTTCCTTAGTCCGTTATATTATACTTGAAAAAGACAGAAGACTGATACATTAAAGCTATTTGCAGGCTTATAACAATAGTAGTAATAATGGTAATACTCATAGTTGCAGTTAAGATGCTAAGTATGTGCTAGGCCCTAAACTAAATGATGTATCTGTAATCTTACTTATACACAACCACCCTTGAAGGATATATTATAATCCTTTTTTATATCAAACATACTGGTGCTGATAAGTAATGTTCCCAAGGTCACACGTAACAAGCAGGAAAGTGAGGTATCACACCCAGTCTTGTGAGAACCTAAAGCCCACCTCTTTTCTTTTTATCACCCACCTATGACTTGTCTTCAGTAAATGGAAAGTTTGTTCAACTAAAGCTATCTTTCTTCCTTCTACCATACCAATGAAAAACAAAAAATCAAAATATACTAGAAGTGAAAAAGGATAAAAACTGATGAGCCCATAGTATCTGGTAATAGTCATTAACAGTCACTTAGGAATAACCTGGTAACATCATTATTCTTTAAAGAAAGCAACTTAAAGCAAAGACACATCCAAAAGACAAAAATCAATTCCTTTTTATGCTCAACAAGCATCTTTTAGGAAAAAAATGTATGTAAAGTAGAGGTAAAAAAAATATTATAAAAGCATTAAGAAGTCCAAAATTGTGTCCTTAAAAAGCCTGTATTTTATAAAAACCAATATGAAACCCACCCTTTAGCTAATCTAAAAATCATGAGCAAAAAACGTCAGATTGCAAATGTCATCAGCTAATATTGTAAAAGACCCCTGCTGTATAGAATGTTGCCTAGTCAGAATCATTGCTTTTTTACTAATGATGCATTGATATTTTCCACTACGTAATTATCAATTAATCCTACACTTAATCTTCTGATGTGTTTATCATGACGCTAGAGAAACAGAAGGCTAAGAAAACAATACTGTACCTTTTTTTCTTATCAACAGCATGTACATTTGCTCCTTTAGTTAACAAATACTTTGTCATTTCATGCTTTCCTTGCCTTATAGCAAGCAAAAGTGGTGTAAAGCCTTCCTGTAAAAGAGCAAAAACAATTTATAATTTACAAAATCATATATTTCTAAACTGAATAAAAAACTTATGAAGGATCCTCTGCCCTTAAACATATAATATAGAAGGAAAATAAAAAGTGGCCCCTTCCTTCTCAGCCCTCAGTTTTCACCTGCTGCTCCTTCTCTGGGAATGCCCTTCCTCTACACCTCTTCCACAGACTACCTGCAAAGGCATTCTCCACAACTCACTTCAAACACTGAATTCTTCCAGAAAGTCTTTGCTTCCCATCACAGTATTGAACATGGTGTGCTGTACTTGCCTTACTGCTTCCCATCTAAATCAAGAGTTTCTTGAGGGCAGGGGCTGTTTCTTAATCTCTCTGTATCTCCAAGCTTTAAGATGTAGTAGGAAGTGCTTTAAGTATTTTTACTGAGTTAACCGAAGTGAGTCTCTCTGGGGTACTGTTTCTTACAACAATTATTCCAAAGAATATGTACTTTACCAAAAGTTAATGACTATGCCACAGTGAGGATTCCATGTTCTATATTTGAGAAATATTTTAAAGCTTTGCTTTATATGTCTAGTACTAAAGAAATCTGTTTAACTTTGCTTACTCCCTATCTGCCCAATACGTCCTTGTTGCAAACATTAACATTTGAGGAATTAAGTGTTTCAGGGATAGTTCTGACAGCTTTCCAGTAAAAATGAAGGTTTTTCCCATGTGTACAAAATTGCTTGATTTTTCTATCAATGGTGTCAGGTTCCAAGATGTCAATGTCAGGCACTACTGCTTCGAATGGGTCACTGGAAAATGGGCTCTGAATTTAAAGAGACAGGCTTCAAATGAAAGGATTGCTTATAACCAAATGGTCCATGGGTTTTGTCCTATAAGAAGATAGTTTTGTTTTACCTTTGCTGTTAGTAAGCTCAATATGAAATTTTATTCCCAATTGTAATGATAACCCTGGGCCCACTAAAAAATCTTTTTATTTAGGTTTCCATTTTAATTGCCACTTAAAATTGTATTCCATGCAAAATATGAATCAAATAAAAATATAATGGCTTATCAATAAAACTTCTAATACTGATCTATATGGATTATTTGTAGCATAATGGAAGTTAACTGAATCACTTGCATTTTTAAGGAACAATGCTGAGGGGAAAGATATAATATTGTCTACACTAAACAGATAACGTAACTGACTGTAACCATGATCAACCACATTAGGCTTATAGACATTCCAGTGGGGATAGGATTACCAATAATACATGTAAAAAAAAGTTATTTTAAAAACCACTTATAGAAAAGATGGTGGCATAAGAGGTGAGAGAGAGAACTCCTAAAATGACATATAATATGAAAATATAATTAATACAACTAATCCTGAAAGAGCAACAGGAAAGAAGGCTGCACTAGACTGCATACACATGGAGAAAAGAGCAGACCTCACAGAATACGGTAACATACCTGACCCGGTGGGACCCAACCCCTTCCCCCACCCCAGCCCAGCAGAAGAGGAATAAACAGCATGGAGTGAGTGGATGCCTGGGACTGCTGAACACCTAGCCCTGGAGATCTGCTCTGGGAGCACGAACCTGCATTGTATGCTGCTCTGATTTAGTGCGGTTGGAAAGCTTAAGACAGGCTGAATACCTGCAGAGATGGAAATTCCAGCTGCTTGTGGAAAACAGGGATTCATATCTGGCTGATGTGGGTGGGCAGTCTGAGAGACTTCCTAAAAGTGAGAGGGCTGCTAAAGGGGCAAGGATTGCGCAGAGCTTACTGCTCAGGAGAAAGGACAGGTAGACAAAATTGGGTGCACTCTGCCCAGCAGGTTGGGAGCTTAAACTACCTTCAGGCACTCCATCCCCCTGGCTATGTACACAGCTCCAAGGCCCCCCCCCCCACCATGATACACAGCCTGCTGTGTCTTACTCCCACCCGGCTAGCCTGCACCTGGCTCAGGATCACAAATCCACAAAACTTGCCCTGCCATCAGGCCAGCCAGAGGGAAGCCCCGCCTACGGCAGCTACAAACACAAAGCATAGAGGCTTACACCTGTGTGTTTGGCCCACTGGTTCGGGTACTGGAGACAGGCATAGCAGCCCAGAAGCAGGAAACAGTTCTTTCCTCCCCCAAGGCACCAACACAGCTCTGCTGCGAACCCAAACATTGCTCCAGGGGCTAAACAGCTCCAGAGAGCAGAGCTTCTGGGCACTACAGGGCACCACAGACAAACTATGAACTGTCAAAGGAACTTGGTTCAAAGCAAAATTATGAATACACCTGAGAAAGATTGAAATGAAATCGGCCTCATGAATCTTCCTGAAAGATATTTCAAAATAAAAATCATTGACATACTCATGGAGGTATAGAAAAACATTCAAGATCTCAGGAATGAATTTAGGACGGAGATCAAATAGTTGAAGAACACAATGGAGGGTATTAAAAGGATATTAGATACAGTGGAGACAATAAATGAAATAGAAATTAGGGACATGGAAGAGGAATACAAAGAAGCTGAGGCACAAAGACTGAAAGAATACTGAGAGAACTGTATGACCAATACAAATGGAACAATATTTGTATTATAGGGGTACCAGAAGAAAAAGATAGAAAGTGTCTTTGAGGAAGTAATTGCTGAAAACTTCCCCAATCTGGGGAAGGAGATAGTCTCTCAGGCCATGGAGGTGCACAGATCTCCCAACACAGGGACCCAAGGACAAAAACACCAAAACATATAATAATTAAAGTGGCAAAGATCAAGGATAAGGACAGACTAGTAAAAGAAGCCAGAGAGAGAAATAAGATCATATACAAAGGAAAACTCATCAGGCTTTCATCAGATTTCTCAGCAGAAACCTTACAAGCCAGAAATGAATGGAATGATATATTCAATGCAATGAAGAAGGGCCTCAAACCAAGTAAAGTTTATCCGGCAAGATTATTTTTTAAATTTGAAGGAGGGATCAAACAATATCCAGATAAGGAAAAGCAGAGAGAATTTAGCTCCCAGAAACCATCTCTACAGTGTATTTTGGAGGGACTGCTACAGATGGAAGTGTTCCTAAGGTTTAATAGCTGTCACCAGAGGTAATAAAAAGGAATAGACAAAAAGTACAGAATATGATTTATAATATAAAAGAATGGAAGAGGAAGAAAAGGAGGGAAAAAGAAAAAAAAGAACCTTTAAATTGTGTTTGTAATAGCATACTAAGTGAGTTAAGTTAGAGTCTTAGATAGTAAGAAAGTTACCCTTGAACCTTTGGTAAACATGAATGTAAACCCTGCAATGGCAATAAGTACATACCTATTGATAATCACCCTTAAAGTAAATGGTCTGAAAGCACGAATCAAAAGACATAGTCACTGAATGGACAAAAACAAGATCCATCTATATGCTGCCTACAAGAGCTTAACTTCAAAATCAAGACATGCACAGACTAAATGTGAAGGGATGGAAAAAGATAGTTTATGCAACTAATAAGGAGAAAAAATCAGGCATTGTAGTACTAGTATCACACAAAATAGACTTTAAAGAAAGACACAAGAGACAAAGAAGGACATTACATAATGATAAAGGGATCAATCCAACAAGAAGATATAACCATTATAAATATCTATGCTACCAACACAGGAGCACCTACATATGTGAAAGAAATACTAACTGAATTAAAAGGGAAAATAGAATGCAATGCATTCATTCTAGGAGACTTCAACACTCCACTTCACTCTGAAGGACAGATCAATCAGAGAGAAAGTAAGGACACAGAGGCACGAACAAAACATTAGAATAGATGGACTAACGGACATCTACACAACTCTACACCCAAAAGCAGCAGGACACACATTGTTTTCAAGTGCACATGGAACATTTTCCAGAATAGACCACATACTAGGCCAAAAAAAGAGACTCAGTAAATTTAAAAAGATAGAAATTGTACCAACCAACTTTTCATATCATAAGGGTATAAAACTAGAAACAAACTGTACAAAGAAAACTAAAAGGCTCACAAATACATGGAGGCTTAACAACATGCTCCTAATCGATCAATGGATCAATGACCAAAGTAAAGCAGAGATCAAGCAATATGTGGAGACAAATGAAAACAGCGCCACAACACAACTCCTTCTGCGGGATGCAGTGAAGGCAGTTCCAAGAGGGAAGTATATAGCAATTCAGGCCTATTTAAAGAAGGTAGAACAATCCAAAATGAATTGTCTAAATTCACAATTATTGAAACTGTTAAAAGAACAAATGAATCCCAAAGTCAGTAAAAGGAAGGACATAATAAAGATCAGAGAAGAAATAAATAAAACTGAGGAGAATAAAACAATAGAAAAAATTAATGAAACCACTAGCTGGTTCATTGAAAAGTAAACAAAGTAGATAAATCCCTAGCTAGACTTAAGAAGAAAAGAGAATCTACACAAATAAACAGAATCAGAAATGAGGAAGGAAAAACCACTACAGACCCCACAGAAATACAAAGAATTATTAGAGAATGCTATGAAAATCTGTATGCTAACAAACTGGATAAACTGGAAGAAATGGGACAACTTTCTAAAAAAATACAACCTCCCAAGACTGACCCAGGAAGAAAGAGAAAATCTAAACAGATCAATTACCAGCAATGATATTGAATTGGTCATCAAAATACTACCCCAGAACAAAAGCCCCATACCTGATGGATTCACTGCTGAATTTTATCAGACATTTAGAGAAGACATAATACCCATTCTCCTTAAAGTTTTCCAAAAAATAGAAGAGGAGGGAATACTTCCTAACTCATTCTATGAAGCCAGCATCACTCTAATACCAAAACCAGGCAAAGACACCACACACAAAAAAAGAGAAAACTACAGACCAATATTCCTGATGAACACAGATGCAAAAATACTGAGCAAGATATTAGCAAAGTGAATTCAAAGATACATCAAGAGGATCATACACCATGATCAAGTGGGATTCATTTCAGGAATGCAAAGATGGTACTACATTAGAAAATCCATCATCATCATCCAGCAAATCAACAAAAAGAGGGACAAAAACCGTACGATCTTTCCATAGATGCTGAAAAAGGATTTGACAGTATTCAACATCCATTCATGATAAAAACTTTCAAGAAAATGGGTATAGGAGGGCAAGTACGTCAATATAATAAAGGCCATATCTGACAAAACCACAGCCAACATCATAGTTAACAGGAAGAAGCTGAAAGCTTTTCCTCTAAGATTGGGAACAATACAAGGATTCCCACTGTCCATGCTTTTATTCAACATAGTACTGGAGGTCCTAGCCACAGCAATCACACAACACAAATAAAAAGCATCCAGATTGGTAAAGAAGAATTCAAACTGTCACTGTTTGCAGAGGACATGATATTGTATGTAAAGAACCCTAAAGACTCCATTCCAAAACTACTAGAACTAATATCTGAATTCAGCAAAGTTGCAGGATACAAAATTAATACAGAGAAATCTGTTGCATTCCTATACAGTAACGATGAACTAGCAGAAAGAGAAATCAGGAAAACAATTCCATTCACAATAGCATCAAAAAGAATAAAATACCTAGGAATAAACCTAACCAAGGAAGTGAAAGACCTATACTCTGAAAACTACAAGAATCTCCTAAGGGAAATTAAAGAGGATACCTATAAATGGAAAAACATCCCATGCTCTTGGGTAGGAAGAATTAATATTGTTAAAATCGCCATCCTGCCTAAATCAATCTACAGATTCAACACAATCCCTAACAAAATACCGACAGCATTCTTCAATGAACTGGAATAGTTCTAAAATTGATATGGAACCACAAAAGAACTCGAACAGCCAAAGCAATCCTGAGAAGGAAGAATAAAGCAGGGTGGATCTCACTTCTCAACTTCAACCTCTACCTCAAACCACAGTAATCAAGACAATTTGGTACTGGCACAAGAACAGACCCATAGACAGTGGAACAGAATAGAGAGTCCAGATATTAACCCAAGGATATATGGTCAATTAATATATGATAGAGGAGCCATTGATATACAATGGGGAAATGACAGCCTCTTCAACAACTGATGTTGGCAAAACTGGACAGCTAAATGTAAGAGAATGAAACTGGATTACTGTCTAACTCCATACACAAAAGTAAATTTGAAATGGATCAAAGACCTGAATGTAAGTCATGAAACCATAAAACTCTTAGACATGAGCAACTTCTTCATGAACATAGCTCCCCAGGCAAGGGAAAACAAAAGCAGAAATGAACAAGTGGGACTATATCAAACTAAAAAGCTTCTGTACAGCAAAGGACACCATCAGTTTAACCAAAAGGCATCCTGCAGTATGGGAGAATATATTCATAAATGACAGATCCAATAATGGGTTGACCTCCAAAATACAGAAAGAGCTCAGGCACCTCAACAAACAAAAACCAAATAACCCAATTAAAATATGGGCACAGGATCTGAACAGACACTTCTCCAAAGAAGAAATTCAGACGCCCAACTGGCATGTGAAAAGATGCTGCACATCACACTAATCATCAGAGAAATGCAAACTAAAACCTCGATGAGATATTACCTCACACCAGTTAGGATGGCCAACATCCAAAAGAGAAAACAACAACAAATGTTGGTGAGGTTGTGGAGGAAAGGGAACCCTCCTACACTGCTGGTGGGAATGTAAATTGGTTCAACCATTGTGGAAAGTAGTATGGAGGTTCCTCAGAAAACTAAAAATAGAAATACCATTTGACCCATGAATTCCACTCCTGGGAATTTACCCTAAGAATGCAGGAACCCAGTTTGAAGAAGACATTGGTGCACCCCTATGTTTTTGGCAGCACTATTTACAATAGCCAAGAAATGGAAGCAATCTAAGTGTTCCTCAGTAGATGAATGGATAAAGAAGATGTGGTACATATACACAATGGAATACTATTCAGCCATAAGAAGAAAACAAATCCTAGCATTTGCAACAACGTGGATGGAGCTAGAGGGTATTATGCTCAGTGAAATAAGCCAGGCAGAGAAAGACAAGTGTCAAATGATTTCACTCATCTGTGGAGTGTTAGAACAAAGCAAAAAGTTAAGGAACAAAACAGCAGCAGACTCACAGAACCCAAGAATGGAGTAACAGTTACCTAAGGGAAATGGACTGGGGAGGATGGGTGGGAAGGGAGGGATAAGCGGAAAAAGTGGCATTATGATTAGCATACATAATGTGTGTGTGTGGGGACACGGGTAAGGCAGTTTAACACAGATAAGTAGTGATTCTATAACATCTTACTACACTGGTGGACAGTGACCTTAATGGGGTATGTGGTGGGGACTTGATAATGGGGGAAATCTAGTAACCACAATATTGTTCATGTAGGTGTATGTTAATGATGTATCAATAAATAAATGAATGAATAAATAAAAATAAGCAAATAAAAAGGAATAAGTAAATATAAACCACTTATAAATTCTAACTTAAGTCAATCCTATTCCTGAGATTAATATATGACGTGAACTCTACATTGTAAATTAATACAAACCATCTCAAAAATCTTGAATATTTATCAAAAAATACTATAAAATAGTGTAACGTCAAATTGTAACCTCCAGTGTTTATAGAGGTGAAGTAGGTGACTCAAGGAAGTAAAGACCCCGGGTGGGGACAGGGGAACAGAAAAAGGGGAAGCCCTCTGCACAGCACACCTCAGAGTAGGCATGGCTCCTCGTTGCAGATATGATTCTTTAAGAGAAGCCTGAAGCCCGTGCTGTACATTTGATAAAAACCTTCATTTTAAATACTGACTCAATTTTTGGGGGCAAATTAAATGTATTCAGGGGCCACAGTTAGTCTATAGTTCACTTGTTTTATACTTTTTACATTTCCCAGTGGTTGTGTATAAAACAAATAGGTGTATGCAAAATCTTCCCTTTCTTTAGTATCATATGGTTTACCAAAACATTGGGCCCCAACATGTAATAAAAATTGCTATTAAGATTCATAATACCAAGAAATAGGATCACTCCTACACTGTTGGTGGAACTGCAAATTGGTACAGCCACTGTGGAAAGCAGCATGGAGGTTACTCAAAAGACTAAAAATAGAAATACCATTTGACCCACTAATTCCACTCCTGAGAGTTTGCCTGAAGAAAACAAAATCCCTGCTTCAAAAACATATATGCACCCCTATGTTTATTGTCACACCATTTACAATAGCCAAAATGTGGAAGCAACCTAAGCATCCATCAGTAGATGACTGGATAAAGATGTGGTACATATACAATGGAATATTATTTTGCTCTGGAAAGGAAATCCTGCCATTTGCAACAACATGAATGCATCTTGAGGGTATTATGCTCAGGGAAATAAGCCAGGTGGAGAAAGACAAATACCATATGATTTCACTTATTTGTGGAATATAAAAAGAAAGAAAAAGAAAAAGAACAAAACAGCATTAGACTCATAGACACCAAGAAGCATCTAGTGGTTACGTAGGGGGAGCAAACTAGGCAGGCATGTTGGAGGGAGGAGGAGGGGTACTATAGAACCACCGTGCTGTACATTCGATAAATACCAAAAATGATAAATAATACCACCTCAAAAAATTTTTCCAATGCTTATGAAAGCTACAATCTATTTTTACTTAATTCTCCCAGATTGTTAATCAAATGGATAACTAGTTCTTAGGACTGCTGAACCTACACTATTAAACAATTCCCATCTCTTTTGTCACTAACTACATGGATTTCGATATTTAAAATTGCAATTCTAATTATGCCAGGACTCTATGAATTTAACAGACATACTGAGACACTCTATCACATGGCTTCAGCTAAAAAGAAGGTCCATGATTTACTACTATTGCAGTCAGAGAGCCCTGCTTGTGATGACCAATTTGTTGGCCTAATGACTTTAATGATACCAAAAGATGCAAAATCCTTCAAGGGTCAGCCTCTATTTATTAAGACTATCCAGAAGCAAATTACTAAAGACTCTTTGAGTGCTAGGGAATAACTGATGGCTGGAAGGAAAAACGTGTTTTTGTTTAGGCCAACAGATATCGCCAGTAATATTCTTTTTAAACTTCTCAGTCACAGAGGTAGGGCCAGATAGAAGTCAGGCTAAAATTGTCAGAAAGGAGAGAGCTGAAGGAAGTAGTAACCTATCAAACTCCAACTCTTCTAGAGATTTCTTAAGTTTGTGAGATCTGCAAATTTATATATTACACTTATCCATTCAGTAGTTCTTAAGCAAGAGTTGTATCAGTTCATCAAGGAAATATTTCCAAATATATATATATATATATATATCTCCAGGCCTTACTGGACTTGGTTTTTTAAAGTTTCCCAGGCAATTCGATTCACCAGCACAACCCTAGCTGAGCACTGGTGCACTGGAAAATCACGTCATTCTCATCTCTCACATATGTGATCAATTCCTGCTATCACTAGAGGATTTTATCAAAGAAAGGAAAGCACAAGAGATGAATCACTTAGCAAAACTGCATTTAATTTTCCTGGGTGGGGGCAGAACAGGGACTTGTAAGGAAACCCATAATGTAACTTGATTTCGTTATTCATAAACTCCTCCCTTCCCATCAACATGTTCTAGATCTGAAGGCAGCGTTTAGCTCTCATCTATGTGGCTGTTTCTGAGAGAACAGGATATATCAGTTCATTACATCATCTTCCCTTGTTTCCCACTTCAGCACCACCTGTTCTCTGCCAGTCTGGTTCCTCAAGAGTCCTCTTAATGTTGATCTCTAAGCAAGTTTATAACCCATTCTTCCCCTTTCCCAAACAAACAATTATTTTCCCTCAAGGCTGAAGACATCTTGCCTAAACAGAGAAAAACAAGAAGGAAAAAGCAAACACAAAAAATCTCTTCTTGTTCTTTCCCTTCATGTGCCCAAATTCCAAATTGGCCTCCATATTTCTGATTGCTCTCTCCTTTTCCCTTTCCTTTTTGCCTGTGAAACTTTAGCCAGTGAAAGAGGAATCGCTTTTACATAAGTCAGTTTTTTTTTATAAAATAGAAACTCGTCAACAGTAGCCACAATTTCAGATTATAAAATGCATTTCTTTTGTTTTCTTTTTAGATAAAGCCTGTTTCCAAAGCAAACTTGGCTTTCCTGTTTTGCTTTACACCAATTAGAAAAAAACTTGGGTGCGGAAAAAATATTTGAAAGAAAAGCTGTACTTCAGCAAATTCAGTGTTTTCACAAACATCTGCCATAAACGCATGTAACAAGGCTGTACTCTAATGCTTTCCTAGAAGAGTCATTACTTTGAGTGAAGTTTTAGTTATTTCAAAATATTTTCAGTCAGGAAATGCTTGATTTTCCAAATATGTAAAATTGATCCTAACTATATTAACCTGTCGGGGCTGCCGCATGGGAGGTAATGTACGTCCAGAAGAAACAGCAGGTAGATCAGCTTCATCATCACCTGTTCCCTACATACAGCTACAAGCCGGTGAGGAGCTGCACGAGGCTGAGCAGGAACTACTCTGTGATGTGAGAAACCCTAAGGTGGCACACGGCTGGGAGAGCAGCTGCCAGTACAAGGGAATTGCCCTGCTGATGTCAAGGTGTGACCCAAACCCCTCACTGGATCTTCAGAGCCCTGGGGTCCCAAAGGGCCCAGGTCCTGTGGTGTGCCGCTTCCACATCCCACATACACTCACCCAGCTCCTCTGGCCTGGTACCAGTTCTCCACCTCTCCTTCCACCCATCCCCAGCAGCACCCATTTCCTAAGGCTCTGCAGAGCAGTCAGCCTCCACCATCACCTCACACCCTCTCAGCCTTCAGTCCTATGTGGGCTCTGAGCCTACCCCCACCTCCCAGGCACTCAAGGGAAGGTCCTCCTCCTCAGGAAAAGCGGGGCCAGGAAACTGTTCTGCCCTCTGTATGGGCAACCTTTCTCCAGCCCTCCCTGACTTGGCTTTGGAGGTGTTTCCATGGTGACAGGGCCCGATGTCGAGTATGCAGTATATGTATGTGTCTACATATACACACACATGCACATGTATATGTAAAAGAATTTTATACATCTATGTCTACTAAAGAAATTAAAAACATGTTATTCAAATTTTTGTAGATAAAGGTGGTGGATGCATACCTTGTTGTTCACCTCGATGTCTGCATTGTGCGAAAGGAGCTGTGCCACTGTTGTTACACGCTCACCACAAGCTGCATAGTGTAAAGCAGTGTTGCCATAGATGTCACTCACATTGGGATCAGCACCATGGTCTAAAAGAATACGTGCACAGTCCTCCTGCTGGCATTGCACAGCCTGTTGGTATTACACAAAGAAACACAGTATAAATTCTAGGATTTCAAAGTAGACACTCTACAGGTTTCACCAGTGAGTTATATTTAAATGAGATAAATTTATTTATCTTCTTAGCTATTACATCAAATTGATCTCAGGCTGGCATCAACAGCTCCTACATACCTTGATCAGGGGTGTCCTCTCTAGGTTGTCACGGAGGTTAAGCTCACATTTTCTCTGCAGCAGAACAGTTACCACTTCTGCATGGCCGTTGGCACAGGCCAAATGCAGAGCAGTCCTAGGAAAGTGAGTGGACTTGTTAGGAACAATGCACTCTTCTCAAAACATACAATTATTCATGTAATTGTGAACATTAAAGAGCATAAGTCTTCAAAACAAATTTACTTTTTCTGGAGAAGGTACAATATTTATCAGCCTTATTACTCACCACATTAATGAAAGTATGGACTATTTGATAGAAATAGCATGACCTTGGGATTCAGCTCACCTTAGGTTTGAATCTTACACAATAGTGATCACTTGGCCTTTTGGTGCCTCAATTTCCTCACCAACATAATGGGGATAAAAATAAGTTGTCTCATGGGATACTACTGTGATGTTTAAATAAGAATCTATGCTAAATGCTTTAGAACAGTTCCTAGCACAAACAGCGGGTCAGCAATTATTACACTATTGTTATGATTATTACTATTACTACTTCTTTTCAAAGAGAATCCAATTTAGTAAAATGATATAATTGTGCCTACTTTACAAAAATGTTTTAATTAGAGCACTGTGTTTGAATCATTTTAAGATTCTCATTCCCTCATATTTTTAACATCTCACATTGGAATGCAACTATAATTCATAATGTCTTATAACTAATTGGCAGCATTTAAAAAGTTTCTTATTAGTGCATAAAATAGTACAGCATCAGATAATCCACTGTGAATTACATTAAATGAAATAATGGTATACACAACAGATCTACTGCAGTTCACATACTTGGATTTAAATAAATTTTAGTTCTTAAAAGCATTATGATGTTCATAAATGACAGATCCGATAAAGGGTTGACATCCAAAATATATAAAGAGCTCACACACCTCAACAAACAAAAAGCAAATAATCTGATTAAAAAATGGGCAGAGGAGCTGAATAGACAGTTCTCTAAAGAAGAAATTCAGATGGCCAGCAGACACATGAAAAGATGCTCCACATCGCTTGTCATCAGAGAAATGCAAATTAAACCACAAAGAGATATCATCTCACACCAATAAGGATGGCTACCATCCAAAAGACAACAACAAATGTTGGCGAGGTTGTGGAGAAAGGGGAACCCTCCTACACTGCTGGTGGGAATGTAAATTAGTACAACCATTGTGGAAAGCAGTATGGAGGTTCCTCAAAATGCTCAAAATAGAAATGCCATTTGACCCAGGAATTCCACTTTTAGGAATTTAACCTAAGAATGCAGCACCCCAGTTTGAAAAAAGACAGATGCACCCCTATGTTCATCGCTGCACTATTTACAGTAGCCAAGATATGGAAACAACCTAAATGTCCATCAATAGATGAATGGATAAAGAAGATGTGGTACATATACACAATGGAATATTACTCAGCTATAATAAAAAAACAGACCCTACCATTTGCAACAACATGGATGGAGCTAGAGGGTATTATGCTCAGTGAAATAAGCTAGGTGGAGAAAGACAAGTACCAAATGATTTCACTCATATGTGGAGTGTAAGAACAAAAGAAAACTGAAGGAACAAAACGGCAGCAGAAGCACAGAACCCAAGAATGGACTAACAGTTATCAAAAGGAAAGGGACTGGGGAGGACAGGTGGGAAGGGAGGGATAAGGGCGGGAAAAACTAAAGGGGGCATTACAATTAACATGTATAGTGTGGGGGGGCGTGGGGAGGGCTTTACAACACAGAGAAGACAAGTAGTGATTTTACAGCATCATACTATGACGATGGACAGTGACTGAACGGGTATGTTGGGGGGACTTGGTGAAGGGGGGAGCGTAGTAAACATAATGTCCTTCATGTAATTGTAGATTAATGATACCAAAATAAAACTAATAAAAAAAAAGCATTATGAAATAGTGGTTCTTCTGAAATATCAAAACAGAAGCAGAAATTTTAAAAAAATAAGTATTTTGATTTTCATGAAACTTTAAGCCAAAGGAAATTCAGGATTCAGGGATAAGGATAGCTGGTTTTATTCAATATTTACATTTACAGGTTGTAAGAAAATTAGATATGTGCGATGATCAACTTAGGACTGAATACTATTATAAACATTCTAGAAGGCAGGTAAACATTATCTTTTACAATTTTGTATGATCAGAAGTGCTTTTGTTTGAAAGAGTAGGAAAAGCTTCAGTTGAGATTAGATCCTAACACTTCAATTTAAAAATTTTCATCTTGCTCACAATGGGAAACATGAAGTTTGAAAGAATCCGGAGTAGAATTTGTTTGCTGTTGGATAATTTAAGTATTTTTTTTGGAGTTTTGTGTGTTTTATTTAACAATTTTGGCTATAATATTTGTAACTGAAAACTCTGTATACGATGTGCATGTATCAAAGAAACCTGAAGTAAATGCTTGATAGGAATGTCTTTCCATGGCTTCTTTATAAAATCCTCAGTTATCTTCTCCTTTTTACATTAGGATTATATCTAAAGAGATCATCAGCAAGAGATTCTTCTTTTGCATGTTGATTTTGCACCTCCATTTCCTGCTTTAACCACTCTTTTAATTCACTATTCTTCTGAGTATGATGGGCTATTAGATCTGATCCTCCAATGATGTATGGAAGTTTTCCTGCTCCAGGAAATGTGACCTTTTTGAATTTCTTGAAGTTCTTTAGTTGACCATAATCATCACTTACACTGGATGCATTTCTGGAGGTAGAGTTATTGACCACCAGTGATCTAAACTCAGTCAGTAACACCTTCCTTGGAAGCATCTGACCATCATCCAGAAGTTCATCATTGTTAGAGAGTTCTTTAGTTGACCATAGTGAATCTTTCTTGAGCTCACATTTCTTTCCAATTCCATCTTCTTCAGATACTTTGTTACTTTCTGGTATTACTTCATCATTAAAAATGCCATTTGTTTCTATTTCCAATCTTGGTCTTTTTCTAACATTGACACCATCCTCCTGTTTTGGAACTTTCACTGCAATTTCTAACTCTGGCTATGTATTCTTGAATAACTGTTCCAATACTTCATTTTCTATGACAAAATCATCAATTTTTTTTCTTTTTTCTGATCTTGGTTTTTCCATAGAAAGAGATTTATTGGCAGAATTGTTCACAGTGCATTTTAAATCTGTATCTGTAAATAAGTTATCTGTTTTTTTTTCCAGTAGGCTCATTCTGAGATAGATGCTGCTCCTTATTGCAGAACTCAGATTTTTCAAAAAGAAAAAGAAAAATACACTGGTACTACAAATTCCATCTGGAACAATTTTCTGTGGGATAAAAATCTGGCTACTTATCTCCACATAATTAGCAGGTATCTCTCCACCATTTATAAATGATTCACCTCTTCCTAAGTGTTATTTGGATCTATAGGTCACTTTCCATTCTGTTCCATTCATTTATCTGTCTTTTCAGTTGTTAATAACTCAACACTCTGATAATTTATAGCACATTTTGATATCTAGAAGGGCAAACCTTTGTTTAATATACAAGACTTTCCTAAATTTCATCACAATAAAAGAGGGACAGCATAAGGAACCTCCAATTTTTCAAAGCGTGATTATTTTTTATTTGGTTTATGTGAAATTAATAAATATAAGAAGAGCACACATTTTGAGAAAATGAATCTTCCTATTTAATAGGTAGATTTTCCCACTTCAAAATTCCTTTCCCAGGTCCATCAGTAAAAAGCAGATATATACATGGGTGTGCACCCATATAAAATGGATATTGCATTTTACCCAAAGAATTTTTACAAGTTGACAAAAGTTTTCATTTTTCTCATTATGTATTATGTGCTTTTAGGCAGTATTGTTAGGCACTTTTATTCCATTATGCACTTTTCTGTAATATCTAATATTATGGTATGAAAATGTATACATTAAAGATAAAATGCTGTCTATACGCTGTTTTCCTATTAGTGATGTTAAGTTAAATCACTGCCAAACTGTCCATAAGTGCTCTGTAAGAATTATGAGTTCATCTGAAATCGCTAGTTTTTGTCTCTTCTTCTCATACTGTGGGCATGGGCACCAGGTACCCCTTGTCAGGCTTCCGGAACCCAGGTCCTGTGGGGCCTTGGTACCAGGAGGCACGGTTCCCCAGGTGAGCCTGGAAGGTGAGCGCTTTCCCCGGTCCACCCACCTCCTCCCAGACCGCCTCTGGCCTCCCGGCCCCTCTTACCTATTCTTCTTGTCCGGGTCATTCAAGCCATTTTCCCCCATAAACAGAATCTGCTTCACTCTGGCTACTTTGCCCTTACTGGCAGCCATGTGGATCTTTCTGACATCTTTGCTTCGGATATGGTACTGGGCCTGAAAGTTGACTCCCCAGCAGTCAACCTCTGTGTTAGTGGAATGGTTTCTGAAGGAGCGCAAAGATGGCCAACACTTCAGACCCCAGGATCCAAATATCCTCTCCATCGTAACAAAGCCTCGGGCTTCAGGAGATCTCAGCTCCCCTGCTGCCGTCCGCTCCACAGCACTAGTGCTGAATGAGCCAACCTAGGGGCCACAACAGCCCAGACCCCTGTCAGCAGTTAGCACACAATAACTTCAGGCAACACAAGTGTCCCGCCCAGATGACATCACAGGGCAGGGCACTCAGAGAACAAGGGTGTGGAGAGTGTATGTGCTGGGCCCAGACAAGGCTCATTTCGGCTGGTTCCTGAGAGGAGCATTGGGTTCCCTTCAACTTCAGTGGGGTGTGTGTGTGTGTGTGTGTGTGTGTGGCTGAGGTGGGAAATTGGCAGAAGGCAGACTAGTCCACACGGAAAAGCTGTGTACAGGGGCAAGAGCAGCGTGAAACTTCAGGATGCTGAAGGCCTCCTCCCCACAGAACTAGATCTAATATTGGAATTCAGCAAAGTTGCAGGATCCAAAATTAATAGAAAGAAATCTGTGGCATTCCTATACACTAAAAATGAACTAGCAGAGAGAAATCAGGAAAACAATTATTCATGCCTCAGTGCACACATTATCCTGGATTATCGAGGTGGCCTCAATCTAATCACATACATCCTTCACAGTGGCAAATGGAGGCTGAAGAGCCCATCAGAAAAATGTAGCACAAGAAAGAACAGAGATTCAAAGCATGAGAGGGGCCTCAAGCCACCATTCCCAGTTTTGAATATGTAGGGAGACAGACAAGTAATACAGCAATCTGGACAGCTAGCAAGGAGCAGGGGATCTCGGATCTTTGACTGCAGGAACTGTCCTCCGCCTACACCGTGGAAAAGTTGGAAAAGGAAACAAATTATCTTCCTGAGTAAGGGGTGGAGAGAAGTAGTGCATCTCCATATTAATAGGTGATTACGTGGATAGCGAGGGCATATCTGGACCTGAGAAGTTGGTTTGGTCTCCTTTTTGTAGCCGGGTCATGAGAGACACGCACAAGCAGAAGTGGACAACTGCGTGTAAGCAATAAACAGGTTTCTCCCACTTTACTTCTCCCTTTGACTGATTTCAGCTTTGAAAACTCTGGCGGGAAAATCCAGGGGCAAAATACCTCTAAACACGAAATGAGTTAAAGGGGAAATAAAGTTAAGAAACCCATTTATTTATTATAAGCAGTTGTGCCGTCTCTCTCTTGACCAGGCTGCAGCAGAAGAGAGCTCCACCCAACCTCTCTGGTCCAGATAGATCCTCGCACGCCCTTGTAATTACCTATTGATATAGATGGACTACTTCTCTCCACCCCTTAGAAACCCCTATTAATATGCAGACGCCCTAAAGCCAGGTGAGAGATTTCTAGAAATATTACAATTTTACCCACAGGCTTCAAAGGTAGTTTACTCCAGGCAGGGAATATATCCCCTTCCCACCCACCTCCATCCCCAGAGTTACAGACAGTATAGCATGGAGAATATAGCCAGTGATTCTGTAACATCTTCCTATGTTGACAGAAATTAACTGTAGTAGTGGTGGAGAGGATTTAATAATATGAATAACTGGTGAGCCACTGTGTTCTATATGTGAAACCAATATAAGATTGTATATCAACAGTACTTCAATAAAAAGAGAAGAAAAAGTGTTTTTCTTTTTAACTTCAGTAATACTTATTTTTTAACTGAATTTTTTGACTTCCTCGATTAAATAAAGTTTCAAGAAAAATGTTAAATCTGTTTCCTTTTCTGGCCATTATTATTTTTACTGTTGCATGATTGTTATTAGAACTAATTTTATTGTATAGAAGAATGGAGTGTTAAAATATTACCCACTCAAAGTGTCAAATGCACTAGGTACATACCAGTTACAGAGCCTGAGGCTCTTCACTTTCCAATAAGCACATCAGGGAATTCTAATGCAAATGTGGCCTTAAAAAACAAAGGACTAAATCATTAAAGATCTTTACAATCCCACTAAACTTTCCTTCACCTTTCAATACAGAGGTGCCACGTTCTCTCTCACAATGAACTCACCAGACAAGCCCTACTATACTCACAGTACTTCTGCATCTTTGGACTGTTATCAAGGGATTGATTTGAACACATTTGCCATTCTCAAGTGTGCCCTAATTTTTAAAAATACGTGTGTATTGTTTCTGCCAAAGTGTATCATAAGTTTATTTGCATTTAGGAATTGGAAATCCTGAAATTATTTGGATTTAGAAAATTACATAATATCTATGATTTCACTTTCTTCCTTTTAGCATGGTGTTGGCAATACCTATTATAGCTACCTTACATTACTCTATAGGTTAGAATTATTAAATTGCATGTATAATACACTGCAGCTCAGATACTCAGTATGGTTCCAGTACAATAATTATATAGTAACTACTCAATACTTTTTGAAAAATGCAACTCCATCAGTTTTTGAAATTAATAAAGAACTTGTATGTACTTCAATAAAAAATATCTGGTTGTATTTAAAATATAAAGGAATTACTTCAAAATATTCTTAATTGTACATCTTTCTCATCATTTACATCCATATTATGGATTTTTTCCCTGTCATTTATTTATAGTCCTAAAGTTCTGGAAAATGATCAAAGCAAGATGGTTATGTGAATGCTTGTCTTTTCCTGTCCACATTTAAGTCTCCCAAGAATAATTTTCCAATCCCATTTCAAAAAAACCTTTAATCTTTTTTGAAAATATCCAACATCACCAGAAAATAAGGTGAGAATCACAGATTACCTGAAAGGAAGTTTATCCAGCCTTTGTAAAGAAGTTGTAATATATATGTCTTTAACACAGTGGACAATATAGATTCAAAAGTAGCAAAAGTCCACATTAAATTATTTAGAAAATATTTCCTTTTACTATTTTATGAAACTGCTTCAATAGTATTTTTCACTTAAAAACATTTTTATTATATTTTTGTACACTATCAATAAAGAGTTCAAAAAAATGAAATTGAGGAAGCAATTACATTAAAAAAACACCCATTTAAAAAACAATAATTGGAAAGAATTTTATCAAAGAAATGCAAACTTATACACTGAAAATTACAAAACATTGCTGAAATAAATTAAAGCAGACATCCCATGTTCATGAATCGGAACACTTACTAAGATGGCAATATTTTCCAAATTGATCTACAGATTCAACACTGGCCCTACCATAATCCCAGTTAGGTTTTTTGCAGAAACTGTCAAGCTCTTCATAAAATTCATATGGAAATTCAAGGGACCAAAATAGTCAAAACAATCTTGGAAGAGAACAAAGGTGGGGCATTCACACTTCCCAATTTCAAACTTACTACCAAACTACAATAATTAAGACAGTGTGGTGCTGACATAAGATTAGACCAATTAATGAAAAAGAATTGAGTGTCCAGAAATGAACTGTTAAATGATTTTCAGAAAGGGTATGAAGACATTCCAATGGAAGAAGAATAGCCACATGCAGAAGAAAAATTGGATCTCCTACCTCATACCATATACAAAAATTAACTCATTCTGGATCAGAAACTTAAATGTAATAGCTCAAACTATTAAACTTTTAGAAGAAAGCATAGGAGTAAATCTTTGTGATCTTGCATTGGGCAATGGTTTCTTATCCGTGGCACCAAAAACACAAGCAATATGTGCACACACACACGTTTGATAAAATGGACCTGATCAAAATTAAAAACTTTGTGCTTCAAAGGACACAGTCAGGATAGTAAAAAGATAATACACAGAATGTGAGAAAATGCTTGCACATTACATATCACATAAAGAACAAATATCCAGACTATATAGTGAGCTCTTACAACTCAGTAATGAAAAGACAATGCAATTTTTAAAATGAGCTGAAGATCTGAATAGACATTTCTGCAAAGATATACAAATATCCAATAACCACATGAAAAAATGTTCAATCTCATTAGTCATTAGGGAAATGCAAATCAAAATCACAGTGAATAATGACATCCACTAGAATGGTTGAAATCAAAGATGATAACAGGGATGTGGAGAAACTGAAACTCTAATATAACTGGAGAAATTGTAGAATAGTGCAGCCACTTTGGAGACTTGATTGGCAGTTCCTCAAAAAGTTTAGAGGTATTACATAGCCCAGCAATTCCACCCCTAGAGAAATAAAAACATACATCTCCAGAAAAACTTGTAAGCAAATGTTCAAACGGTATTATTCATAATTGCTAAAAAGTGGAAACAATTCTAATATCCATCAACTGATTGATGGATAGCCAAAATGTGGCATATCCATACAACAGTATATATGATATGAGAATTTCAACTCCTCACGAAGTAAATAGAATCACTCTATGACCCAGCAATTACACTAGATATATACCCATGAGAATTTAAAACCTACGTCCACAAAAATATGATCACAGATATTTATAGCAGTACTTTTAGCAGTGAAAAAAAAAAGGAACTCAAGTGTGAACTGATGAATGTATACGCCAAATATGATCTATTTTTGTGGAATATTATTGCACCAACAAAAGTGAACAAAGTACTGATTCATGCTACCACATGGATGAACATGGGAACATATTAAGTGACAGAATCTAGTCAGAAAAAGACATTTACTCTGATTCTGCTTATATGGAAATGTCCACAATAGGTAAATTCTGAGACAGAAAGTAGATTAGTAGATCAGTACTGCAGAAAAGGTGCAATGGGACATGATTGCTAACTGACATGAAGCTTCTTTTTAAATAATGAAAATGTTCTGACATTAGATTGTGGTGATGATTACACAACCTTATGAATACCCTAAAAACCTGAATAGTAACACTTTAAAATGGTGAATTTTTTGTATGTGGTTTTAGGAGGAAGCCTCTGTCTCATCTCACACGCCGCCTTCTTTAATCCTCTCTCTGATTGTGGAGGAACTGAGTTCCGTGGGGGATTGCTGGCTCCCTACTGTTATGGGGTCTGAGATATTTTTCTATTCCTCTTTAAAGAGAAATAGTCTCACAAGGGCACAACTATCTTCATTCTAAAAACATTCTTATCAATCATTACAACTCCATTTAGCATCTTCCTGACATTTGTGATATAAAATATGCCAAATTCTTCTATGGCCAAAGTTATGTGGCACCCTATTAAAATTTTGTCAGTCCTGCCCATTGGCAGGGGTGGGGGCGATCAGATCTGGCTTCATGGAGTAGGTCTTGTTAGAACCAGGCCCTGAAAAATGCTGTAGAATTTTGATAAACAGAAGATAGAGAATGACATACTAAAGAAGGAAGCAGCCCTGGCATGAGGAAGTCTGCTCCGTGAAACAGAGCAGCTTTAACAGATGCTCCTACAATGGAGGGAATCAAGTCCAAGCACTCCACATGGGTAGAAGCCCAGCCTATGAACAGGGCCCAGTCATAACCAAAGGTTCATACTTAGTTTTCTAGGAGTTGTTAATTACCCAGACTTCACAACAGTGTGAAATCACCCTGTTACCCATGGGTGTGAGAGGAGCATGTGCATATCATCCTTCAAGGAATAGGGCTAATGCCCTTGGGAAGAGAAACTCTAGAGCTGGGCAATGGGTAGCTGATGCTACAGACCCATGACTAAAGGCATCAAGGTTTGCCGATGGGCAGGGACAATTCTGGGAGCTTCACACATTCCTCATCACACCCCGATCTTATGTATATACTATTATTCTCTCCAGTTTATAGAGGATGAAACCAAAAGGGGATAACTCAACAGCCCAAGGTAACAAAGCAAGTAGAATTTGAAGCTCACATCCATCCTTAAGTACCAGTATATTCTCTCAACCTTATTTAAAATGTTTTCAAAATAATCTAGAAATGTTCACAGTGTGAAAACTGGGAATGCCCTTAATTGCATGGGGCCTAAAGTCTAGTAGCTACCAAATGAATGAATACTGAGTAAGTGAATGACTGGATAAATGAATGAATGAATGTAAGAGGCTCCACTGAAAGGAAGGTCTTGGTTCTGAAAGGCTGAGAGCATTAGAGGACACAGGAGGGAAAAGGGAAAATTTCACATTCCCGGGAGGCTGCAGAGAAAGGATAATTGTCTTAAAAATCTGTATGAAATCTGCTGGAAGACCAGTCACCATGGGCTTGTCCATTTTTGGGTTTCTGGTACAAAAAGAAATATAAGTATGTGTGGTCAAAGCCAGACCACCTTGAAAGGCCATTGACCATTGCATTAGATCTTTCTCATATTGGGGCTTTCCCTGGAAATCTATTTCCAGTAGTCCCTAGAGTTGGAAGTTATCATTCCTTTTCTGTCCTGCAGAGTCTTGTACCTTTGGGGACATGAGCTTTGATGATGAGGAAAAGCCAGATGACAAGAGCCTGTCCCAGTGGCATTTACTGACATCTGTTTGAAACATTGGGTTGTGTTGATGGCATAAAGATCACTGGGAAGATAACCACACATGCATTAGTCCCACACTGTTGATGCAGCCATGTGAACTCACAGCTTAGAGCTGCAGGAAGGCCATGGAATATCTCGATAGTCTTTGCCCTACTTAAAGCCCTTTTCAATGATTTGATGAATATTTGTACATTAATTATTTTTTTTCTTGTATCAGTAAAGCTATAAATCTATTAAGTTTAACATGAAATTATATTGGTCAGGTTTCAGATTTTTTTGCATCTTACGATGTTTTGACAAATTTTTCATGGACTGGAGAGATTGCCCCTTCTGGGGCTGGCCAATTGTTAGAGGTGACAGAGGGCTCGGAAGAGGCATGCCTTTCATATGCAAACCAGCTTATCCCCAGGCTGCACTCCCAGTCAATGGACAGCCAACGTTACAGACCCAGAACAAAAGGTGTCAGGGTTTGCTGACTGGCAGGGAAGGGACAATTTGGAGAGCTTCCCATATTCTACTATTTCACACATTCCTCACCACAACCTGTATCTTATGTATATAGTATTATTCTCTCTGGTTTACAGAGGATGGAACCAAAAGGGAATAACTCAGCAGTCCTCTCGACCTCTCACACAGTAAGCCAATCCCTGCCCTCAGTCATCCCAGGGCCAGGTATCAGAAGACTGGGGACCACCTCGATAGCCCAAAACTTGCCAGAATTGTTCAAACGAGCCATTACCAGACCGATCACTCTGCCCTGCCTGGCCTTCTCTGCAGAAAGCCCAAAAGACTGGAACAGGCTGTCGCCTCCTGCCTGTGCTCCTGACCAGAGGCAGGCTTCCTCTGTGGCTCTGCAGGCAGTAAGCCCCCTTCTCTTGGGAAACGTGAGTAATCAATTCTCGCAGCGGCACTGATATCTCCGTGTCCTCACTCAGTCACTTCCACAAATGAAAATCGCATGAGACAGGAATGTGTTTGGGAAATCATGTGTGTCGTCATGTGCTCGCACACAGACCTTGGTGTTTTAATGTATATACACACACCCATATGTATAAATGTTATGAAACTAAGCATATCTATATTTTATTTTAAAATTTGGGGGCATTTAGCTACATTATCAAAGTAGGAAAAAGTGCAAAAAATTGGTTTTAATGTATACACACACACCCATATGCATAAATGTTATAAAACCAAGCTTATCTATATTTTATTTTAAATTTGGGGGCATTTAGCTAAATTATGAAAGGAGGAAGAATCGCAAAATATACAAATGATTTTGACCTGTAAGATTAGTATTTTTGAATAACAGAGTAGGAAAAGGAGAGATTATTTAACATATCTGCACAGACCTTTAATGCGTTCCATGCTACTGTTGAAATGGCAAAAGAAATTAAATGTTGTTAGTCAAGGTCAAACCTAGTAGAAATTATAAAGAAAGAAAAGTTGTGTATGTGTGTTTTATCTGAGAAAGCTTATCTTCAGAGAACATTGAACTAACAATAACTATCTTTGATATGACTGTATGAAACCACCTCACTACAGGAGAAGAAGTTACTGGAATTTAGTTCACAGATGAAGATGTCAGAGGGTGTCTGCTCTGAGGTTATTTGTCATAAAATGCATTTTAAATTTGAGTAACACCATCTTAAGGCTATCTTTCTTCATACAAAGTTTATTAATGTTTTAAAATTCATGAGCCACATTATGCCTAAATTCAGAGTTATTATATCCTGGCCTAATTACTAACATCATCCCCCTTTGCTCTCAAAAGTATGCCAGTTTAGACATAAAATTACCACAAATTGCACATTCACCTGTGTAACCCTCACTTATTCCTAGGCAGAACTGTTTTAGAACATGATTAGTGTCCCATCTGCGGAAAGAATGTTATTATAAAGTGTTTACCCTAAAAGACTCACCATAAATCCTCTAAAACAGTACTTAATATAAACAGTTTTGTAGTTAATGAAAAACTGCGATTTTATTTTTTAAGTTTACATTAAAACTGTAAGCTTGTATATTACCAATGATTACTAAAAATTATTACTGTTGTCAAGCCTGTTTTCTTGATTTTACTGGTCGGTTCACTTCAGTGCCTTTGAGCTGCAATCAGATTTCATTATCTGGAAGATGCCTTTGAGGCTTTGGTGAGCCTACAGACTTCTAGGAGAACTCTCCGTGCACAAAAGGCCTTTGTACGTAGAGATACCCTGAGGGTAAATCAAGTCAGCTAAGACCTTTCATAAAACATGTGCTCATAACACCCCATGGGTATTGAAAACAGCTGATTTTAATGTTATTCAGAATATATCTGATCTTTGCCTCATATCTGTCTTGCACATTCCTTAGCACAACCTCTGAATAACGTCCCTCAAAGCCCATAAATCATGACACCTTTCTCTGGTATTTTCTCCTCAGGATCCAGAATAAGGCCCCCTTTCCCAGGCGTGGCACAGTCCCCTCAGGACCAGGGTGTCTCCTGCCTCAGCCTCCTTCCTTTTCTCTATTCCAGGATTTCTCTGCCTCAGAGACAAACTGACCTGGAATTGTGGCTCCACATGGCAAACTTTAGTCTTCATGGTTTTATTTCTTTACCAGCATCTCTGAAACCATGTAAGAATTTCTGGGAATTATTTGTTTTAAAATTTTATTTGCTAATTTTCCTAATACGTAAAGTGAAAAATAATCACTTCTTTTCCTCATTTCCCTTGCAATGGCAATTCACTGTTAGCCCATTTTCAGGACTGAGGCAAGCAATAAAATTTGCTGGGAGCCCACAGTTTGGTGAACGAGCCTGTCCCATTGCTACTCAGACTCGCAGAATGGATCCTGGATGGCATCATCAGTGTTGCCTGGAAGCAAATTCTTGGTCCTTACTCTGACCTGCTGCATCCAAACCTTTGGGGGAGAGACCCAGGAATGTGCCTTTGAACAAACTCCCTAGGTGATTAGGTACATTCAAGTTTAAGAAGCATCAGCTGTCCTAAGCCCAGGATCTGATGAGGATTGGTCATCAATAAAGGAACTCTCAGGCTGGGTAGAAATAACTTTTTATTATTATTGCTGTTGCCTTGGTCACTTTAAATTACTGGTTCTGGTGATGAGTGAGAGAAAGAGGAGAGCCTAAGTAATGATTCTTGCTACAGAGAAAAGGATTTAAGTACATTAGAGTGCAGGTCTAATTGAGAGGTGGCAAAAATCTAAGACGTTAAACATTGCTGGTCAAAATGTGGTCCTTGGATCAAATACATGGGAATCACCTGAGAGCTTATTAAAAATTCTGAATCTCAGATTCCTTGCAGGCTACCTGATAAAGTCTGCACTCTAAGGAGATCCCCAAGTGCCTAGTATGCGCCTTCAGGTTGAGAGAACCCCCAGTTAGATCACCACAGTCCCTTCATGAGACAAGGGAATATGTAGCTGTTTACAGCCAGTGCAGGAACTGGTTCATCTAAAGAGAGAAGAGATGTTGGTGAAGGAGGGTAAGTGGCAGAATAGCATTGGAGTTCTTCTCTCCCCACAGACAGCAGGCAAGCTACCCGGAGGACCAGCTTATGGACAAATACTGGTATAATTTGCGGTAGTGCAGGTTGAGAGATAGAGGGGATCCTTAGAATAGCACAATACTTTGGGCATTAACAGACATGTGACCGTAGTCTTAATCACAGACAGGTGAGGCTGGGACATTTTGGTTGTAACAGAAAGACTATACCCTGTGTAATAATCACAATGTACAAAGTCCCTAAGGACAGAGGTAAATGTTCCTGGAGGTTGGAATGAGCAATTACATTGATTCACCCTAGCTTGAAAGTTACTAGAACGTTCTCCCCTAAGAATATGATTTATGCAGTAAGTAGAGGGGAAAGATTTCTACTCTCTGTGAGCAAAGATAGGGAAAAAAATCAGTCAAAATATATATTTTTGGGGATGGCAGTGTCCCAACACCCCTCTTCCAAAGCCACACAAAACACCCAGACATCATACATCTGTTCCTGGCAGGTTGTGACATGTAGTAATTTGTGATCATAATAAATCAGCGTGTCCCAAAATTTGTTCTGTAGAACCCTCAGAGTCAAATAAATTCGGAAAACTTTGCCAGCTCTATCTTCTTAAATATTCACAGTGCATGTGAGCATATTTAATGGCTCTGAGAAATCTGATGATAGCAAGCCTCTCAATCTTGTTTAACCCGTAAGTTCCTGAAGTTATATGATCTTGAAACACTCCTTTCATATGATACCTGTGAATAGTTGTGTGGTTTGGCTTGATACAATGTATCAGAGCACCTTATTTTTTGGTATTTGTCAGATCTCTTAAAACTGACATGAGAGAGCCCCCAAGCAATATTCTTGATGCAAATGATTGAACATAACGTTGAAAGATGTTGAGGACACACAAGAAGCAGCTGAGGCTGAGAAGTGGCAATATGAACTGTTAGAGCAAGAGACCATGGGATTCTATGTTGCCGCCTGGAACGGAGACTAACCCACTGATCACCCGGGAAGGAGGAACAGATGAAATCCAGAGTGTCCTGATAGGCATATGAGACTGAAGAGAGGCTGAAGTCCTGGTGATAAAGCTGCAGATGACGAGGAGCAGGAGTGGCCAAAGGAAAAACGACTTGAAACAAAAGGAAAAAAATCTCCGAGTTGAAGATTTCAGAGATGGAGGACGTCTAAGTGATCAGCGATTGGCGTATATTTATGGGTGGGTGAAGTGGGGCTGAGACATTGGAGGTGCGGCAGCTGTGGGCTGCGCAGCAAGGAGGGCAGCAGATTACAGTGTGAGGAGGCGACTGACCCAAATGCCGAGGCGATTAAGGAATAGCGATCGTGTGATGTTTTATTTTAAAAAATGTGTGAGCGTGTTCTTAGTGCCCTGCTAGTATTCCTCAGCACTTACTACTTCAAAGTCCAGAAGCTGCAGAAGGAGCTCTGCCCGGGCGTAGGGCAGGCCACAGGAGCTGCGGAATAAGCACCCTGAAAACAGCCACCAGCCCGTGATTTAGCTTCCTGTGTTTTAGAAGAGGCTGGCAGAATAATACTATTTCCTTTCTAAGAAAGGAAACAGGTTGTGCATTTTTCAAAGCAACCCCTGTCATAAGAAGCAGAGCTAGTCGTCTTCTTCTTTTTTTTTTGAGAACAAAAATATATATATTTTTTTACTTCATAATCTGTAATCTGCTTCAGATCTGCCTTTGGACACATGTCACCATTTTTCAGCCACTCCTTAGTCTTCTGTTATAAAATTAGTTCCCTTGAAGATCTCCCTAGGAATTGTTTATAAACTTAGGAACTTTCAATAGTAAAAAGGTGAGGGAAAGCTAAAAGTAAAATAAGTAATGAAGTATGCCTGAGACATGCAACCTTACTTTGTGGCTGCCTGTGGCAGGGGGCGTCTTAGAAGGGTAATCATCTGCTCCGTCTCTGTCTCCTGTCTGAGGTGAGGAATGTTGCGTGTACATGGATGTCCATGTGACCCACCCACATGGGGAGGCACAGCTCTGGAAGGCTTGTCACCACCTGCTTCTGCTCCTTCCAGGTCTAGGCTCGTGCAGCACTTACAATCAGGTTCAGCCCTTGGAAATTTTCTGGAACTGTGTGGTTTTCCCTGATACAGAATTGGAGGATTAAAGCCACATGGGTCATCCTTAGGCATGAGGCACAGGCTGGGGATTGGAATTCCACAAGGACACTTGACTGTATCCACAAAACTCAAACTGTGAAAGGAGGACTATAGAGATTAAGCCAGCCCCTCATTTTACAGAACTCTACAGATCTTAGTTCTGGTATTTGGAGCAGGACCCAAGTGCTCTTCTTCTTCTTCTTTTTTTTTTTATTAACGTATCATAAGATATTACAATCTTGTGATGATTTCAAATACACAGCACAGTGGTTCAACATTTACCCATATTATCAAGTCCTCCCCCTCCATTGCAGTCACTGTCTATCAACATAGTAAGATATTATAGAGTCACTAATTGTATTCTCTGTGCTGTACTGCTGTCTCTGTGACCTACCAATATTGTAGTTGTGAATTATGTGCCCCTTAATCTCCTTCTCCCTCTCTCCCGGCCCACCTTTCCCAACCCCTCCCCTTTGGTAACCACGAGTCCCTTCTCAGTGTCTATGAGTCTACTGCTATTTTGTTCCTTCTGTTCTGCTTTGTTTTTATGCTCCACAAATGAGTGAAATCATTTGGTATTTGTCCTTCTCTGCTGGCTTATTTCACTGAGCATAATATCCTCTAGCTCCATGCATGTTGTTGCAAATGGTAGGATTTCTTTGCTTTTTATGACTGAGTAATATTCCATTGTGTATACATACCACATCTTCTTTTCTCATTCATCTATTGATGGACACTTAGGTTGCTTCCATACCTTGGCTATTGTAAATAGTGCTGTGATAAACATAGGGGTACAAATGTCTTTTTGAGTCAGGGATCTTTTTTTCTTCAGATGAATTCCTAGGAGTGGAATTCCCAGGTCAAATGGTATTTCTCTTTTTATTTTTTTGAGGAACCTCCATGTTGCTTTCCACAATGGTTGAACTAGCTTACATTCCCACCAGCAGTGTAGGAGGGTTCCCCTTTCTTGGCATCCTCACCAGCATTTGTTGTTGCTTGCCTTTTTGGTGTTGGCCATCCTAACTGGTGTGAGGTAATATTTCATTGTGGTTTTAATTTGCATTTCCCTGATGATTAGCGATGTGGAGCATCTTTTCATATGCCTGTTGGCTATCCGTATTTCTTCTTTGGAGAAGTGTCTTTTCAGGTCTCCTGCCCAATTTTAATAGGGTTATTTGTTTTTTGGATGCTGAGGTGTATGAGCTCTTAATATATTTTGGATGTTAACCCCTTATCGGATAAGTCATTGACAAATATATTCTCCCAAACTGTAGGCTGCTTTTTTGTTCTGCTGATGGTGTCCTTTGCTGGACAGGAGCTTTTTAGTTTGACGTAGTCCCATTTGTTGACTTTTGATTTTGTTTCCCTTGCCTGAGATGTGTTCAGGAAAAAGTTGCCTAAATTTATATTCAAGAGATTTTTGCTTATGTCTTCTTCTAAGAATTTTATGGTTTCATGACTTACATTCAGGTCTTTGATCTATTTTGAGTGTACTTTTGTGTATGAAGTTAGACAACAATCCAGTTTCATTCTCTTACCTGTAGCTGTCCAGTTTTCCCAACACTAGTTTTCTGATTTCAGGTTCTGTGTCCTTTCCCTTATATCTTGAATTCCTATGTTGAATCCCTATATTTAAGGTTTGTTCTTGTCCATGAGATGAAAACAAGAGGGATGGAGATGTGATAACATAATTGGATGTCTGAATAACAGTAGGTAAAGCCATGGGCATAAGACAGGGAAATAATGGTCTAAAGTCAAAATGAACATTATCATGATAAGGGACTCAAGTGTTAATGCAAAGCATTAACTAAAATAAGGGATGATCTAGCAGATAGGACTGTTGAAAAATATGTTTCAGCTAATGTGATAAGTCAAGAGGAAAAAGACCAAAGATAGAGAGGTATATCTTTGAAAGACCAAAGTCAGGGGAGGTGTGGAAACTTTTGAGGCATGCTCGTGGTCATTAATAAGAGAACATTTCAACATTATAGAATTAATAGAAAACAGCACTACAGAATTGAAAAGATTACAGTAGAGTTTCAGTCTTCATTTTCATTATTTTATGCCTCTTCCTCTCCTGTCATTCTCCTCATCCCTATCTATTCATCTCAGAGTCCTGAGAGCACCTGGCTGCTGACATTCAGACTATTTAGGTTGATAGCCTTTGTGGGTTAGCAGACACCCAGACTTCTAACCACACAGAAATCCTGGCGTGCTTTGTAAGATGATGGAGTATATGTACTCCTATAAAACATTATTTCCACAAATGACCTTTGAAATAATAGTTACAGTCTAAAATTAGTCACATTAAGGTGATTGTTTCCATTATCTGCATTCTCTTTTCCTTTCTAATGAGATTAACATAACTGGGATTGATGGAGATTAACTGGAAGGGCCTTTGTGAAATCAGAAGGCCTGGATGTCTTTCTTCATTTTCCCTCTGGCTAATTGTGATACCAAAAGCAAGCCATATTATAGTCTCATTAGAAGATCCTGTTGAGAAAAGTGGGAGTGGGGAGTCATCTGGAGTGTAAGGTACCTGCTGGTTGAAAAAGTTATGGGGCTAAAACTAATCTCACTATGATGAGTCTGTTGGAACTAGGCATCTGGGCAAATAAGCTGACTACTGACCAACCCAGGAGACTGCTGTTTCCCACCCCCTGCATGGAGATCAGACAGGATAAATAGCCCTGGAAAAGCCACAGCCCTGGTTTGAGGGTGAGGGTGGGGAATTGATAAGTATATGGTATCAAAATGACCATCGACATGGAGGCAGGACCATTAATCATCATGATACATCTTAACAGATTTGAAGAGAGTATAGAGCACATGGTGGGGTGGGAGAAAATGAACTATGTAAATACAGAGAAGGGTGCCGGGCTGAGAACATGATTGGCCATGGCAAAAATGGCCAAGGATTTGGAAGATGTAGACAATTCCAGATAAATGTTAGTAACATTAATAATATAGCGCTACATTAAAAGCACTATAAAAAATCTTTAAGTTCATTTTCCCATCAATTTATTACAAGAAGTTTCAAATATGCAGAAAAATGGAATTTTATGGTATAAACCTGTATACCCACAACCTAGATTCTACCATTAACATTTTATTACACTTGCTTTATTGCTATATATCAATACATCCATCCCTCTATTACCCATCAACAAATCTTATTTTTTGCTGCATTTCCCAGTAAGTTGCAGACATAAATACAATTCCCCTAAACTCAGTATTGCTTACAGTTCTTTTTATATGGAAAAACTCACACACTATGAAATGGGCCAGCCTTAAGTCTACTATTCCTTGAGTTTTGACAAGTGCATTCACCTATGTATCTTAAACCTCTATCACGGTATAGAACATCTCCTTCACCTTCAGAAAGTTCCCTCATGTTCATTTCTGGTTAATCTATGTCCCTAACCAGCCAGGGGCAGTCACTATGCTCATTTCTACCTCGCTAATTTTTCCTGTTCCAGAACTTCATATAATGGAATCATACAGTATATGGTCTTTGGTGTTAGGTTTTTATTTAACACAATGCTTTTGAGATTGCCCTCAAATTGTGTGTGTTAATAGCTTATTTCTTTTCTATTATCCATTAGTGTTCCATTTCATGAACATACCATGGTTTGTTCATTCCTTCTCCTATTGATGGGTACTTGGCCATTTCCAGTTTTTGGTTATCATGAATAAAGAATATGAATATTCTTGTACAACTATTTTGGGGATATCCATTTTCATTTTTCTTGAGTAATATGTAGTAATAGAACACTAGGGTATGTGCATGTTTAAATTTCAAAGAAAATATGAGGTCATTTTGCAAAATGGCTGTTCCATTTTTTACTCCCACCAATAATGTGTGACAGCTCCAGTTGCTCCATGTTGTTGAAAGCACTTGCTATTGTGAGTGTGTAGAGATATCTTGTTGTGGTTTTAATTTGCATATCCCTAGTGACCAAAGGCACTGGGTAGTTTTTAATGAGATTATTGACCATTCATAGATCTTCTTTTGTGAGGTGTCTATTCAACTCTTTTGCCCATTTTTTCATTGATAAAATAATTTTAAGTTGTACAGTGTCTTTATTTATTCTGCATACCAGTCCTTTGACAGATACATGTTTGTACTTGTGGCTTTCTTGTTCATTTACTTAACAGTGTCTTTTACTAAGAAATTTTAAATTATGATTAAACCCAGTCTATCAATTTTCTCTTCTCATGGTTTTTTTGTTTTCAATTAAGCTATTTTGTTCTACATATTTTTTCTAAGAAACCTTTAATGACCCCAAGTCACAAAGATAGTCTGTGTTTTCTACTGAGTCTTAGGGTGTGAGCTTTGACATTTTTTTTGTATGATCCATTTCAAATCAATGTTTAAGCCCAGTGTAAAGGAGGAGTCAAATTTTATTTGTTTTCTAAATGGGTGTCCAGCTGTTCAGGCACCATTTGATGAGAAGATTGCCCTTTTCCAATTTGATTATTTCTCTTTGCTGAAAATCAAATAACTCTATAACTTTGGGTCTGTTTTCCTTCTGTATATTTTGTCCCATTGGTTTTTGTTGGTCCTTATCTGAGTGTTATGATGTTTTGAAAACTGTAGATTTGCATGTCTTGAAGTCAGGTGGTAAGTTCTCCAACTTTAATCTTCATAAGATTGGTTTGCATATCCTAGGTTCTTGGCCTTTTCATATAAATTTAAGAATTAGCCAGTTAATTCCTACAAGAAATACCGCTGGGATTATACTTGGACTTGTAGTAAATCTTATTTATTTTTGAATGCAGAAAAAGCTGGTGGATTATTTGAGTATTTGCTTTTTATTCTGACCATACTTTTAACAGGATCAAAAAGACAATAGCATATAAAATAAAGGAAGATCAAATGATTACTGGCTGCAAAGTAGGAGCAAGCAAAGGGTGTAGGAATGGATTTTGTTGTGCATAGAAGAGGCATATTTTCCTCCAATTTTTGCCAGTAATTTATTTACTGCTTTATGATTTTTATATGCATGTTATATAAGTTACAAAGCAAACCACATAGCTCAGTCTGGATTTGTTTCCGACATTATTTACCGATGGTACTATAGCTCTATACCAGGAATGATAGTGGAATGCATACTTACCTGGTTCAAACATAAATGGAAAATGCTGCACAAGGGTGGTGTTTAACCTCAAGATTCCTATCCCATTCCTGTTTGTCAGCTTCCCTCAGTAAGCTTGATATGACTTTTCTATCATTTTGTCTTTCTCTTCTCTTTTGATTCTTGATACCAGGAATGCATAACTCAACCTTAGAATGGATATGGAAGAAAATGATAAACAAGGAAAGAAAACCAACTTACTTCTTCAATTCCATTTAAATTCAGCTTTAAAAAAAATAAGAATAATCTCTAAATTAGGCAGAATTTATATTCAAATTAATCAAATTACAGAGATACACATAAGACAGGAGTTCTAGGCTGCTAGACCAGTTAACTACAATTCTAAAGAGATTACTTTTCTATTTGGCTGTAAACATCCCCTTGATGTGTATAAGCATGTGTGTACAAAATATGTGAGAGCAGATAGTTTGGATTTAGGTATCATCTCTTTACTTATCTGCTCTGTTTGTTAGGGCCAAAACTTTGAAATCATCTAGTAGTCTCAATCTTTAAATGTCTACAGTATTCTCGTAAAAGATATCATTACTGGACTTTCTTTATTTTGGAGGCGGGATGAGGGGTCAGGACAATTTGGCCAAGGATTAGTAAATAAAAAGTGGCTTACTATTAGATGTTTAGAACCTTCTTGCCTTGGTGAACACTCACCTTTGTAGTCTCACTGCCTAGTATGTTGTCTGGAATGCAGTATGTGCTTTATCAACTATTTGTTAAATTGGATGTCATCAATCTTGGAGGTCTTCCTTATTTTGGCCAAAACACGAAGAAATTAGCAGGATGACCTTTCCACATTCTTGACTAGCTTGGCACTCTGATTTTAGCATTCAGTGTGATTCAACAGTCATTTTTTGAAAACTTGACAATGTTTTTGTAATCCTGCCTGGGGGCCCTCTTCCTGGTGCAGTTCACAGAACATCTGTGCCAGAGTGCTCTGTGCAAGTGGAATTTACTACTGCTTCAGGGCTGGGCCATCATTTTAACAAACTGCTGCATGTACTGCTATATAACGTAGGGCTAGAAGATTATTGACTAGAGCCTCTCTCTGCCTCCTCAAGGACTATTCAAAGTTGCACACTGCTGTTGACCTTCAAATTGCCCTTTTCCCCCTATCCTAGAACCTTATGATAATATATTAATACTGAAGAAAATTCAGTGTAGTCTGGAACTATCATGGATCCCATTCAAGGGGAGGAGGGGCAGGAGATAAATGGCAAGAGAGAAGGAAGAGGATGGATCTAATGGAGAACCTACTAGGTCCCAGGGATTTTCCTGTGTATTGCACTTAATATATAAAGTATTTATTTAACACACTTTATGTGCCAGGGATTTTCACATATTACATATTTGCCTCATTTGATTCTTCAGGTTAACATATGGGTTAGTTTAATATCCATGTTCCATACAAATAGGAAGGTGAGGTTCAAAGAAAGTATTTACTGGAAGTTGATTCTAAGCCTGTCTGGCTGCAAAGCCCCCGTTGTCTCCATTGCATTGCTCTACCCAAAGGGGTTCTGTTAACAAAAGACTATATTTCACAATAGTATGAAACTGCTCACTCTGTCTTTTTTCAAGTTTACAAAATTCCAATTTATATTCAGGACTCCAAGCACAGGAGAAAGATTCAACTTCCTTGGGAGATTTTGGAAACAGAGCTAAGGAATAGTTTTCCTGCTTCTCACTATTGTATCTTGTTTCTTTCTTAGCTGTCTCCTGTCTCTACTGGGTATGGAGGATCTGGATTAGTGACAATGGATAAAAAATGAAAAGGGATGGCAGGCAATGGCACCCTTCAGTGTAGCAAAAATGTCATTTTTAGGAGAAAGCTTCTATGTCTTGAGTGCAGAGATGGCTGTTGGCCAAATCACCCAGCTAGGAGAGTCACGTGGCAGTATATTTCCACCTCCTGCCCAGAAGGCACCCATTGTCTTTAGGCTGGTCCCCTGAGGCATCCACATCTCTGCACTGCGGCATTCCAATTAGTCTTTGTGTGGCTGGTACCCATCATCCAAAATTATTCCTCTCTGCTCAGCTACAGAATTATCATTTCTATCCAACTGGCAACAGCTTGTCATCCTTCCCAGATATATTTCCATCTTACCAAAGCTCTTATCATGCCATTCTGCTGCATAAAAATTCTTGGTGTTTTCCCACTGTAGTTAGAGCAAAACCCAACTCCTTGCCATAGTCTATATGGTCTTAGGTGTTCTGGCCCAGCTCTCCCATTTCATGTCCCATTAATTCTATCCTCACTGGTAGGACCTGGCCACACTCCTTGCTTTTTCTCAAATACTCTAAATTCATTTTCATTTTCATTTGCTGTGACCTGGTTCTTCTCATCTTGCTCAGCTCATTTAAAATCTCAGACAGGACCTTTTTTGCCTTTTATCCTACACAGCTTCCTCTTCACCCACATTGGCTTCACTTTTATCACATCATCCTTTCTGTTTCTTTTCCCCAAACTTTTGCAGTCTGAAATCTTACCTTAGGTTTATTTGTTAATTTTGCTTTCTGACTTTCTCCATTAGAATGTAAGCCCCATTTGTGCAGGGCCATCTTTACCTATTCTTACTATATTCCTTGTGTATAGAATGGTAAGTACTCAGTAAATATTGATCATATGAGGGTGTTAACACCAAGGGATGGCTGGCCGTCAGTGCAATTCTAGCTATGATGGAAAGCATGTAAAGATTTTGTATAGAGATCAGGAAAGGGAGGTAAGAATGAGGTCCGATTTTCTCTCTAAGATTTCTCCAAAGTATTGGCATAAGCAAGTCAAAAACAAATACAGGCAGTTCTTGTTTTTCATGGTTCCAATATGCATGAATTTTCAGTTACCACAGTTTAGTTTAATAAACCAGTCCCCCAACAACACGGCTAGACTTTCAGTTCCCATGATACATTAACTGTGAGTAACTGAATAAAGTACAAATTTAACTGCGAGCTATTCAGTGCACACACCATTTCATAAACAGCAGATGTACATTACTACCAATAATCACATCGCACCTCTGGGTCTGTTGGATGGGTCTCTACTCCTCTCAGTGCACACACAGACAGTAAGGAATGTAGTTGTGCTGTCTCCTTGTCTCCCAGTGATATAAAATGTCCCTCACTGGCATTTTGTGAAAATAGAAACTGAAAAAAGTAAATTGGCCAACAAAAATTAAAAGTGCAGCAAAGAGATAAAAATTGATAATCTTGGAAATGAAATTTGAGTTAAACATAAATGGAATTATAGAATAAATACCTAATCGTGGCAATGTGAACACAGCTGCCATTGGAGAGACTCCGACGTGCAGCCTCAGGGACAACGTGACGGGAATGGATCAACATAAGTGAACAATGTGGTTGGGAGAAAAGGATGACCGTGTCCCTGAGGAAGAGATGCCAGCAAAAATCACCACATGAAAGGAATTATTGAAGATATTTCATGTCATCAAAAGCACAAAACATAAAATATTGGGAGCTAACCTACTTAGAGAGGAGCCTGACCATTGACAAGGCACAGAAGATGTCCCTTTGTCTTGAGAGTTAAATGAAGGCAAGCAGTGTTCAAACTTTTTTTTCTTCTTCAAGTAATGAAACATTTCCACTCTCAATGTTCCTGCTGTTTTAAATTACAATAAGTAAATATTCATTTTACTGTTTTTCATTTCCCTTTACATTTATAGCTGACAGTAGGGCAGTTTCAGTATTTTGACAAAAATTTTGAAAGTCACAGGACAATCGTATTTTCCCCCATTGATCAGTAAGGTTGCTTTGCATGGTTTCCTTGCACATGGGCATCTTCTCAGCCACACACCAGTGTGCAAAGAGGGGACTGTCTACAGCCTCACTAGCCTAGCAAATTTATGCAACTGAATATGACTCCCCAGGAAGAACTATCAAAGAGGGATTTTCTTTAAAAAATAGAATTTTGCAGCAGAAAATTTTATCACTGGAGATTTTGCTAAATAGTGTACATTTCTTTTTATTTATTTATTTATTTTTAATTTATTTTTTATTTTTTATTTTTATTTTTTTTTGAGGGCATCTCTCATATTTATTGATCAAATGGTTGTTAACAACAATAAAATTCTGTATAGGGGGGTCAATGCTCAATGCACAATCATTAATCCACCCCAAGCCTAATTTTCGTCAGTCTCCAATCTTCTGAGGCATAACAAACAAGTTCTTACATGGAGAACAAATTCTTACATAGTGAATAAGTTACATGGTGAACAGTACAAGGGCAGTCATCACAGAAGCTTTCGGTTTTGCTCATGCATTATGAACTATAAACAGTCAGTTCAAATATGAATACTCATTTGATTTTTATACTTGATTTATATGTGGATACCACATTTCTCTCTTTATTATTATTATTTTTAATAAAATGCTGAAGTGGTAGGTAGATACAAGATAAAGGTAGAAAACATAGTTTAGTGTTGTAAGAGAGCAAATGTAGATGATCAGGTGTGTGCCTGTAGACTATGTGTTAATTCAAGCTAGACACGGGCAATAAAACATCCACGTATGCAGAAGATTTCTCTCAGAACAGGGGGGGTGAGGTTCTAAGCCTCACCTCTGTTGATCCCCATTTTCTCACCAGATGGCCCCCTGCGACTGTGCCTGTCTTAGGTTGTTCCTCCCTTGAGGAATCTTACCCGTCTCTGGCTAACCAGTCATCTTCCGGGGCCATACAGGGAAATGTTAAGTTGGTAAGTGAGAGAGAAGCCTTATTGTTTGAAAAGGGTGGCTTTTTACTTCTTTGCAGATTTATGCCCTGTGGCTTCTATGCCCAGTATTTGTCTTGAGGTATCTTTACCACTTGGAAGAATTATGATACTCGGTAAATTCGATATGTGGCACGAATTCTATTTAAGGGTTGTAATTAGGAAGGAAGAAGAAAAGCTATAGAAGTAGCAGGCGGAAGAAAACCTGGGAAGATTGATTATTTCTTTGACATATCTTCTTGTAGAGTGACTTCAGCATGTATAGGTTTTAAACTACTAATTAAATTGTGCACACACATTAACATAATAGGAGTACAGTTACATAACCAAAGCATACCTGTAATTACCAGCCATCTCCAGTGAAACCAAGAAAACCAGTTAGGCACCTTAGGCATTTGTGAAAACTTATCTATGATATGGTGGATATTGTCCAACTGAACTTGAACAGTCTGAGAGAATTCAGTACATTTCTTTTTATATAAGATAGCTCCTTAATGATAAATTGTAAAAGATTTGGTAACTAGAAAAATTGTGAAGTATGAAACACAAATCACCCTTAATGCCACTATTATCTAAAGCTAATCATTATTAATATTTTGGAGGATATTTTCCCAGATTTTTCCTATGTATATATTTTGGTGAGCTATGGAGTGCTTTGTGCCTATTCTGTTCATTTGAAAACTGTTTTTAGTCAAAATGTTATGTAGATTAGGCAATATCCAAAAAATTATAAATTCAATTCTAGAAATTTAACCTTAGGAAATAATGGGAAAACTGCAAGGGTATTTGTCACATCTTAGCTTATGAGAGTAAAAATAGGAGCCAACAATTTACATACATCTTAGATGATTGATCACATAAGTTTTGATCCATGTGTATAATGCAATATTATGTAGCTGTTCAGTTATGAACTAAATCTATATTTATGACACGGAAAATAGTCTAAGATATTATGAAATTAAGTTAAAAAAGGAAATTATAAGATGTTATGCAGAGAATGGTTCAGTTTTGGGGGAAAAAGAAACCAAGACGTATATGTATACGTCATATAAACAGAGGAGTTTGAACACGTGTACATAGAAGATAGGTGTAAAGCGTGTGAGCCGTTAGTGCTGCGTAAGGAGAGCAGGTGCCCTGCACTGGCAGGGAAATCGGCACCCAGGCTCCATGTGCCCACTTAGGCCCGCGTGGGGTTCGTGCTCTGCGGGCGCCGGGGCTCTGGGTGTCCTCTTTCCTGCAGTCTCTAGCCTGCAGCCCGACGGAGCGCTGCCGCAGCACTGCCCTCTTGCCACCCCTGCGCATTCGGCTCAGGTGGCCTTCCCGCAGTCCAGCTCCAGGCCGGCCCCGCCCTCGGCCGCCCCACTGAGCCCCAGTCACCCCAGAGCCCCCGTCCCTGCTGTGCACCCCCATGTGCCCCTACTCATCCGGACCCGCGCCCCCCGGCCGCCCCCGCATCCTCGGCCGGCGCTGTGTCCCAGCCCCACCGCGCCCGCAGCACCCTCCCAAGGCCCCCGACCGCCACTGCGCCCCCCGCACCCTGCCTCCCCCCACCAGCCCATCTGCCTCCCAGCCTCCTGGCACTCTCGGTCCTCAGGCTGCTCTGCCCCCTCGGGCAGGGCCCGCAGTTGGGACGTGCTCAGCGCTGCTGTTAGTTCCTCACCCTCCGGTGAGTCCTGGCGTCCCGGGATCATGCAGAAGAGGGGCGGCTACGGGCTCCTGGCGTGAGGGCTGGATCAAGGGATACAGCGGACTGATGTCTCTTAAAAAATTAATTTCTTTCCATTCTCTTTGGCTACTTATTTATTAGAACTTTTGAGGGAAGAAAGATTTTCTGTAATCAAATCTAGGTGAAATATGTTTTTCAGGCTTGTGCTTTTACAGAATAAAAAATTTGAACTCCAGGAGGCGGAGCCAACATGGCGGCGTGAGTAGGACAGTGGGAATCTCCTCCCAAAAACATATATACTTTTGAAAATACAACAAACACAACTAGCCCTAAAAGAGAGACCAGAAGACGCAGGACAGTGGCCAGACGGAAGGTACACCAGCGAGAACCCAGCGCCTGGTGAAAGGGGTAAGATACAAGCCCCGGCCCGGCGGGACCCGAGCGCCCCTCCCCCCAGCTCCCGGCGGGAGAACAATAGGCAGAGCGGGAGGGAGACGGAGCCCAGGACTGCTGAACACCCAGCCCCAGCCATCCGGGCCAGAGCGCAGACACAGTACATGCCCAGGGGGCCCTGGATACTGGGGGAACAGGGAGTAAGACCTCTGAGCGGGTGCCGAAGCTGATGCCCCTGTGACAAAGAAAAGCGGGGGCTTTTTGAAAGTCTTAAAGGGACAGGGACTTAACAGCTTGACGGAAACAACACAGGTCACAGTACAGCAGCTGGAAATTACAGGGAAAACCGGGTGCACTAACCCCCTGGGCAACAGCTCTGAGACCCCTCACGGAGGCAAACAGTCAAGCAGCCCCCCCATCCATTACCCCACCGGGTGCTGCGAAAGCAGAGAAGCAGCCTGAGACAAATTCCACCCACAGAAAGGGAAATTTCTCCCTTCCGGCCAGGCAAGACACAAAGACCCACTCTACACGCAATTACCCAACACAAGCCACTAGGGGTCGCAGTTGTCCCAGTAAAGAAAGGCCAGTAGCAAGTGAAAATTTTGGCCCTCCCAGCTGACAGTCAATAGCACCTGTCAACATGAAAAGGCAAAAAAATATGATCCAGACAAGACTAACCCAGACAGCTTCAGCATCTGCTATATCTTCCCCTGAGAAGGAATCTGGGGAGATAGATTTAGCCAGTCTACCTGAAAAAGAATTCAAAACAAAAGTCATAACCATGCTGATGGACTTGCAGAGAAATATGCAAGAACTAAGGAAGGAGAATTCAGAAATAAAACAAGCTCTGGAAGGACTTCAAAACAGAATGGACGAGATGCAAGAGACCATTAATGGACTAGAAAACAGAGAACAGGAACGCAGAGAAGCTGATGCAGAGAGAGATAAAAGGATCTCCAGGAATGAAAGAATTTTAAGAGAGCTGAGTGATCAATATAAAAGGAATAATATAAGAATCATAGGCATTCCAGAAGAAGTAGAGAGAGAAAAGGGGATAGAAAATGTCTTTGAAGAAATAATTGCTGAAAATTTCCCCAAACTAGGGGAAGAAATGGCCTCTCAGACCACAGAGGTACACAGAACTCCCATGACAAGGGATCCAAGGAGGGCAACACCAAGACACATAATAATTAAAATGGCAAAGATCAAAGACAAGGACAAAGTATTACAAGCAGCCAGAGAGAAAAAAAAGGTTACCTACAAAGGAAAACCCATCAGGCTATCATCAGACTTCTCAACAGAAACCCTACAGGCCAGAAGAGAATGGCATGATATACTTAATGCAATGAAACAGAAGGGCCTCGAACCAAGACTACTGTATCCAGCACGAATATCATTTAAATATGAAGGAGGGATTAAACAATTCCCAGACAAGCAAAAGTTGAGGGAATTTGCCTCCCACAAACCACCTCTACAGGGCATCCTACAGGGACTGCTCTAGATGGGAGCACTCCTAAAAAGAGCACACAACAAAACACCCAACATAGGAAGAAGGGAGGAGGAGGAATAAGAAGGGAGAGAAATAAAGAATCATCAGATTGTGTTTATAATAGCTCAACAAGCGAGTTAAGTTAGACAGTAAGACAGTAAAGAAGCTAACCCTAAACCTTTGGTAACCACAAACTTAAAGCCTGCAATGGCAATAAATTCATACCTTTCAATAATCACCCTAAATGTAAATGGACTGAATGCACCAATCAAAAGACACAGAGTAATAGAATGGATAAAAAAGCAAGATCCATCCATATGCTGCTTACAAGAGACTCACCTCAAACCCAAAGACGCGCACAGACTTAAAGTCAAGGGATGGAAAAAGATATTTCAAGCAAACAACAGAGAGAAGAAAGCAGGTGTTGTAATTCTGGTATCAGAGAAACCAGACTTCAAAATAAAGAAAGTAACAAAAGACAAAGAAGGACATTACATAATGATAAAGGGCTCAGTCCATCAAGAGGATATAACCATTATAAATATATATGCACCCAATACAGGAGCACCAACATACCTGAAACAAATATTAACAGAACTAAAGGAGGAAATAGAATGCAATGCATTCATTCTAGGAGACTTCAACACACCACTCACTCCAAAGGACAGATCCACCAGACAGAAAATAAGTAAGGACACAGAGGCACTGAACAACACACTAGAACAGATGGACCTAATAGACATCTACAGAACTCTACATCCAAAAGCAACAGGATACACGTTCTTCTCAAGTGCACATGGAACATTCTCCAGAATAGACCACATACTAGGACACAAAAAGAGCCTCAGTAAATTCCAAAAGATTGAAATCCTACCAACCAACTTTTCAGACCACAAAGGCATTAAACTAGAAATAAACTGTTCAAAGAAAGCAAAAAGGCTCACAAACACATGGAGGCTAAACAACACGCTCCTAAATAATCGATGGATCAATGACCAAATCAAAATGGAGATCCAGCAATATATGGAAACAAATGACAACAACAACACTAAGCCCCAACTTCTGTGGGTCGCAGCAAAAGCAGTCTTAAGAGGAAAGTATATAGCACTCCAAGCATATTTAAAAAAGGAAGAGCAATCCCAAATGAACGGTCTAATGTCACAACTATCAAAATTGGAAAAAGAAGAACAAATGAGGCCTAAGGTCAGCAGAAGGAGGGACATAATAAAGATCAGAGAAGAAATAAATAAAATTGAGAAGAATAGAACAATAGCAAAAATCAATGAAACCAAGAGCTGGTTCTTCGAGAAAATAAACAAAATAGATAAGCCTCTAGCCAGACTTATTAAGAGGAAAAGAGAGTCAACAGAAATCAACAGTATCAGAAATGAGAAAGGAAAAGTCACAACAGATCCCGCAGAAATACAAAGAATTATTAGAGACTACTATGAAAACCTATATGCTAACAAGCTGGGAAACCTAGGAGAAATGGACAACTTCCTAGAAAAATACAACCTTCCAAGACTGACCCAAAAAGAAACAGAAAATCTAAACAGACCAATTACCAGCAACGAAATTGAAGCGGTAATCAAAAAACTACCAAAGAACAAAACCCCCGGGCCAGATGGATTTACCTCAGAATTTTATCAGACATACAGGGAAGACATAATACCCATTCTCCTTAAAGTTTTCCAAGAAATAGAAGAGGAGGGGATACTCCCAAACTCATTCTATGAAGCTAACATCACCCTAATACCAAAACCAGGCAAAGACACCACCAAAAAAGAAAACTACAGACCAATATCCCTGATGAACGTAGACGCAAAAATACTCAACAAAATTTTAGCAAACCGAATTCAAAAATACATCAAAACCATCGTACACTATGACCAAGTGGGATTCATCCCAGGGAAGCAAGGATGGCATAACATTCGGAAGTCCATCAGCATCATCCACCACATCAACAAAAAGAAAGACAAAAACCACATGATCATCTCCATAGATGCTGAAAAAGCATTTGACAAAGTTCAACATCCATTCATGATAAAAACTCTCAGCAAAATGGGAATAGAGGGCAAGTACCTCAACATAATAAAGGCCATCTATGAAAAACCCACAGCCAACATTATATTGAATAGCGAGAAGCTGAAAGCATTTCCTCTGAGATCGGGAACTAGACAGGGATGCCCACTCTCCCCACTGTTATTTAACATTGTACTAGAGGTCCTAGCCACGGCAATCAGACAAAACAAAAAAATACAAGGAATCCAGATTGGCAAAGAAGAAGTCAAACTGTCACTATTTGCAGATGACATGATACTGTACATAAAAAACCCTAAAGACTCCACCCCAGAACTACTAGAACTGATATCGGAATACAGCAAAGTTGCAGGATACAAAATCAACACACAGAAATCTGTGGCTTTCCTATATACCAACAATGAACCAACAGAAAGAGAAATCAGGAAAACAACTCCATTCACAATTGCATCAAAAAAAATAAAATACCTAGGAACAAACCTAACCAAAGAAGTGAAAGACTTATATTCTGAAAATTACAAGTCACTCTTAAAAGAAATTAAAGGGGACACTAACAGATGGAAACGCATCCCATGCTCATGGCTAGGAAGAATTAATATCGTCAAAATGGCCATCCTGCCCAAAGCAATATACAAGTTTGATGCAATCCCTATGAAACTACCAGCAACATTCTTCAATGAACTGGAACAAATAATTCAAAAATTCATATGGAACCACCAAAGACCCCGAATAGCCAAAGCAATCCTGAGAAAGAAGAATAAAGTAGGGGGGATCTCACTCCCCAACTTCAAGCTCTATTATAAAGCCATAGTAATCAAGACAATTTGGTACTGGCACAAGAACAGAGCCACAGACCAATGGAACAGACTAGACAATCCAGACATTAACTCAGACATATATGGTCAATTAATATTTGATAAAGGAGCCATGGACATACAATGGCGAAATGACAGTCTCTTCAACAGATGGTGCTGGCAAAACTGGACAGCTACATGTAGGAGAATGAAACTGGACCATCGTCTAACCCCATATACAAAAGTAAACTCAAAATGGATCAAAGACCTGAATGTAAGTCATGAAACCATTAAACTCTTGGAAGAAAACATAGGCACAAACCTCTTAGACATAAACATGAGTGACCTCTTCTTGAACATATCTCCCCGGGCAAGGAAAACAACAGCAAAAATGAACAAGTGGGACTATATTAAGCTGAAAAGCTTCTGTACAGCAAAAGACACCATCAATAGAACAAAAAGGAACCTTACAGTATGGGAGAATATCTTTGAAAATGACACATCTGATAAAGGCTTGACGTCCAGAATATATAAAGAGCTCACACGCCTCAACAAACAAAAAACAAATTACCCAATTAAAAAATGGGCAAAGGAACTGAACAGACGGTTCTCCAAAAAAGAAATACAGATGGCCAACAGACACATGAAAAGATGCTCCACATCGCTAATTATCAGAGAAATGCAAATTAAAACTACAATGAGGTATCACCTCACACCAGTAAGGATGGCTGCCATCCAAAAGACAAACAACAACAAATGTTGGCGAGGCTGTGGAGAAAGGGGAACCCTCCTACACTGCTGGTGGGAATGTAAACTTGTTCAACCATTGTGGAAAGCAGTATGGAGGTACATCAAAATGCTCAAAACAGACTTACCATTTGTCCCAGGAATTCCACTCCTAGGAATTTACCCTAAGAACACAGCAATCAAGTTTGAGAAAGACAGATGCACCCCTATGTTTATCGCAGCACTATTTACAATAGCCAAGAATTGGAAGCAACCTAAATGTCCGTCGGTAGATGAATGGATAAAGAAGATGTGGTACATATACACAATGGAATACTACTCAGCCATAAGGAAAGGGCAAATCCAACCATTTGCAGCAACATGGATGGAGCTGGAGGGTATTTTGCTCAGTGAAACAAGCCAAGCAGAGAAAGAGAAATACCAAATGATTTCACTCATCTGTGGAATATAAGAACAAAGGAAAAACTGAAGGAACAAAACAGCAGCAGAATCACAGAACTCAAGAATGGACTAACAGGTACCAAAGGGAAAGGGACTGGGGAGGATGCGTGGGTAGGGAGGGATAAGGGGGGGAGAAGTAGGGGGGTATTAAGAGTAGCATCCATAGCGGGGTGGGAGAAAGGGGAGGGCTGTACAACACAGAGAAGACAAGTAGTGATTCTACAACAGGTTGCTATGCTGATGTACAGTGACTGTAAAGGAGTATATAGGGGGGACCTGGTATAGGGGAGAGCCTAGTAAACAAAGTATACGTCATGTAAGTGTAGATTAATGATTAAAAAAAAAATGCAGTTCCTATGTGGTGACCTCTAATGAGTTCTACACAATGATATAAAGGACATATAAAAGTGTAGGCAAAGGGTCTGTTTGTGTTTATACAGAGGATCAAAGCCTAATTTGGCTACCCCGAAAATGAACTAAGATACGATATGAAAAAGAACTTCCAACATCAGCACTCTCGGGAAGACTCATGACAGAAGATGATCAGAAAAAAAAAAAAAAAACTTCAACAAAGATCCACGCACTGTCACAGGTGTAGATGCACTCACCCCACCAGTTCCTGGACTTGCCATGGGAAAGATGAAGGAGATATCTAAGCTGGCCTGTGCATGCAGTAAAACAAAAATTGGACTGGATCTATACTGTTGGAACTCAACCAAGAATTAGGAGAAGTGCAAATTGTAGCACTCCAAAATCTTACAACCACAGACTATTTATCGTTAAAAGAACATATGGGATATGAACAGTCCCCAGGAATGGGGTGTTCTAGTTTATCTGAATTCTCTCAGACTGTTTAAGTTCAGTCGGACAATATCCACCATATCATAGATAAGTTTTCACAAATGCTTAAGGTGCCTAACTGGTTTTCTTGGTTTCACTGGAGATGGCTGGTAATTACAGGTATGCTTTGGTTAGGTAACTATATTCCTATTATGTTAATGTGTGTGCACAATTTAATTAGTCGTTTAAAACCTATCCATGCTGAAGTTACTCTACAAGAAGATATGTCAAAGAAATAATCAATCTTCCCAGGTTTTCTTCTGCCTGTTACTTCTGTAGCTTTTCTTCTTCCTACCTAATCACAACCTTTAAATAGAACTCGTGCCACATGTCGAATTTACCGAGTATCATAATTCTTCCAAGTGGTAAAGACACCTCAAGACAAATGCTGGGCATAGAAGCCACAGGGCATAAATATGCAAAGAAGTAAAAAGCTAACCTTTTCAAACGATAAGGCTTCTCTCTCACTTACCAACTTAACATTTCCCTGTATGGTCCCGGAAGATGACTGGTTAGCCAGAGACGGGTAAGATTCCTCAAGGGAGGAACAACCTAAGACAGGCACAGTCGCAGGGGGTCATCTGGTGAGAAAATGGGGAGCAGCAGAGGTGAGGCTTAGAACCTCCCCCCTCATGTTCTGAGAGAAATCTTCTGCATACATGGATGTTTATTGCCCTCGTCTAGCGCGGATTAACACATAGTCTACAGGCACACTCCTGATCATCTACATTGGCTCTCTTACAACACTAAACTCTGTTTTCTACCTTTATCTCGTATCTACCTACCACTTCAGCATTTTATTAAAAATAATAATAATAGAGAAATGTGGTATCCACATATAAATCAGGTTTAAAAATCAAATGAATATTCATATTTGAACTGACTGTGTATAGTTCATAATGCATTAACAAAACCGAAAGCTTCTGTGATGACTGCCCTTGCACTGTTCACCATGTAACTTATTCACTATGTAAGAATTTGTACTCCATGTAAGAATTTGTTCGTTATGCATCAGAAGATTGGAGACTGACGAAAATTGGGCTTGGGGTGGATTAATGATTGTGCATTGAGTATTGACCCCCCTATACAGAGATTTGTTGTGGTTAACAACTATTTGATCAATAAATATGAGAGATGCCCTCACAATATATATATATATAAACACACTTCCAATTGTAAAATAAATAAGTAACCGGGATGTAATGTATAGCATAAGGAATATAGTCAAAATATTGTAACAACTTGGTATGGTGATACCTGGTACCTAGAAATATCATGTATATAAATGTTGAGTCGCTGTGCTGTACACCTGAAACTAATGTAATGCAATGCTGTTGTCAACTACCCTTCAATAAAAAAAAAAAAAAAAAATTTGAACTCCAAAACCATGATTGTACCACTCATAATTAACCTTGCAAACTTATTCCTTGACCGTCGACTAGTCTAGGAACCAACAGAACTAGGATCCCAACCCTTACTTTACCTCCCTGGGCCCCACTCAGACTGCCTGTTCCAGCTCCCTTCTGTGATTTTCTTTCCAATCTCTGTGTTTTTTAAATATAATTTAAATTTTTATTGAGATATAATTGACGTATAACCTATAGTCTTACATGTACAACCTAATAATTCACTATTTGCATATATTGAGAAATGATCATCACAGTTAAGTCTAGTTAACATCCATCACCACACAGTTACAATTTTTTTCTTGTGATGAGAATATTTTTTATTTTCTCACAACTTTCAAGTATACAATACAGCATTATTAATACAGTGACTATGCTGCCACTGACATCCCCAGGACTATCTATTTTATGGCTGAAAGTTTGCAGCTTTGACCTCCACAAATCTGTTCTCTGTGTTCAGGAGTTTGGTTTTTTGTTTTTGTTAGACTCCACACATAGGTGAGCTCATATGGTATTTGTCTTTCGCTGTTTATATTTCACTTTGCGTAATGCCTTCAAGGTCCATCCATCCATGTCGTTTAAAATGTGTATATACGACATCTTTATCCATTCATCCATCAATGGACTCTTAGCTTGATTCCAAGACTTGGCTATTGTAATGCTTCAGTGAACATTGGTGTGTGGATAGCTTTTTAAATTAGTGGTCTTGTCTCATTTGGATAAATACTCAGACATGGAATTGCTGGATTATATGGTATTTCTATTTTTAATTTTTTGAGGAACCTTCGTAGTTTTTAGTTGGCTCTGCCAATTTACATTCTTATGAACAGTGCATGAAGATTTCGTTTTCCCTACATCTTCACCAATATTTTGTGTGTTTTGATGCTACCCATTCTAACAGGTGTTAGATAATATATCACTGTGGTTTTGATTTTCATTTCCCTGATGATTCATCATTTCATGTGCCATTGACCATCTGTATGTCTTTTTTGTGAAAATATCTATTCAGATCCTCTGCCAATTTTTTAATTGGGTTGTTTGTTAAATTTTTTAACTAACTTTTTTATTTTGGAATATTTTCAGATTTATAACAAAGTTGCAAAGATAGTACCGAGAATGCCCATATACCCTTTGCCAATTCCCCCTAAAGTGAGCACCTTCCCCCATGTCTTTTTGTATTCATCAGTATCTACCAAGAGCCTACACTCAGCCTTACTATATTTGAGTCATAATCATCAAAATCACACAGAAATCTCTAATGTGCAGTATTTGCTTCTTGGCTAACATTGGTCATATTATTTCAGTACCTTATCTGCCTTTTAAATCAATTAGAATTTTGTAATTGTTTTGGCCTTGGAATAGAAGGCCTAAATTTAAGTCTTGACTCTGCTGTTGTGGATAATTTCCTCCTCTGTCTACTGTGGATAAGAATATTATGTTGGCCTCAGGAAGCAGGAGAAGGGCCTTGTCACCTCCTTCGTCACCACTTCTGCAGTGTCTTGTAAAGGCCAGAGCATAGCAGGCACCCATACCAATGAATGAATGATTAAACAGGCAATTTCTATAAAGTTCATTGTCAATTGAAAAATGGCATAGAGATGTCAGAGGAGTTTTAACTACTCATCCACAAACAGATTATACTTGTGGTATTCTACCCGATAATTGAAGCCCATCACTTCTTCCTATTTGTTTATGATGGAGTCTGCACCCTTTGTGAATACCTGGCAGGGAGTAGACATAGTGAACTGCCTGTCAGTCTTGTTAAGCTATTCTTAAAGATGCTAGGCATCTTTATTGGTTTGTTGTTTTTGCTAATAAAAATTTCCTGACAGCTAATGAGAACTGAAAGCCAATATTGTTCTCTCTGCAGATATTTATTGTCCTAGAGTGCTGATTTGCATTTTTGTTATATATCGTTTTCTTGATTCTATTTTATGAGAAAGGTAAATGCTTATAAACTGTGCATGTGCATTTTATTACCTATTTCTGGAAGGCAAAAATACTTTCATCTAACCCTTGCCTTTCACCTGTAATGAGTTTTGTGTTTCATTTTGATTTGATTTTCTCTCAGTTCTGCTACATCAGTAGGCAAAGTATGAGGTATTATATTCAGGATTCTTTTGCTGGAAGTGCAAACTAAACATTTCATATATGCTATAGCTTTTAGAGGCCCCACAGTGACAATGTCATGATTTCCATGCCCATAACTGTGGGTGAAATAGTCCATTGTTATTACTAAATCTTCTGAACTTACTGGTTTTGGGGAGGAGAAAGGTGTAAATATCTGAGTATTCCCTGAACATAGCAGGGAAAGTTTCACTTTAGTCTAATACCCCCATGGGTCAGTCTCTTTACATAGAGAGTAAGGGTACTGGGAATAAAGATTTCAGTAGTGTGTCAGGTTTGACTGTAAGAATATTATTCTCTGTTTAAAGATGCATATACAAGAATGGAGTTCATTCATCTATAACCTCAAGGATTGCTCTGAATGACAATAAATGTTGTAATGCTAGTTTAGAATTACAGAGTTTTAGAATTGCAAGTTCTATTTTTACTCCTCATTTTATACATGAAGAAATGGATGTCCAGAGAGTCTAGGAGCCTGTCAATATACAGACAGCTAGTAACAAAGTCAAGGAAGAAATATAGGCCTTGGATCTGCATGCAGCTTTCTGTGAACTACAGATGATTTTTCACGATTACTAATTATTCAGTTTAGAGATTGTCCAGACTACTGATTTCCTTCTTTATCCTGCCTCTATATTAGAACATAGAATATTTTCTAACTGTACCTGATCGGAGATAAATCCTTAGATAATCAATGTTGTACTCTTTAATAGATATAGTAAATATTTATTGGGAAGGAATTTTTAAAAGATAAAACTAAACTTTCTACAAGATTCTATGATTATTATCTTTGGCTTCATGTTTCCTTAGAAGTTAATTTAAAAAATATATGTCTTCTTTATCATATCAACATAAATTCATAATAATATATTATCAGATTTGATTCCAGATGTATCATCAATTAATGTGCTTCATCCTATGATATAAACAAATTACAGATTCACTGCAATCCCTCTCAAAATGTCAATGGCATTTTTCAAAGGACTAGAGAAAATAATCATAAAATTTGTGTGTAACTACAAAAGTTCCCAATATCCAAACAATCTTGAGAAAGAAGAACACAGCTGGGGCATCATGGTCCCTGACTTCAAACTATACTACAGAGCTACAGTAATCAAAACAGTATGGTACTGACATAAGAACATAGATAATGGAAGAAAAAAAAGGCCCAGAAATAAAACCATGCATATATGGTCAATTAATATTTGACAGTGGAGGCAAGAATATACAATGGGAAAAAGACAGTCTCTTCAATAAATGGTATTGGGAAAACACAAAATAATTCTTTTGCTACATGCAAAAGAATGAAACTGGATCACTGTTTCATACCATACATGAAAATAAACCCAAGATGGATTAAAGACCTAAATATAAGAACTGAAACCATAAAACTCTTAGAAGAAAACATAGGCAATAAAATCTTGAACAATGCATTAGTAATTTTTTTTCTGAATATAGTCTCTCCAAGCAAAGGAAACAAAAGGAAAAATAAACAAATGGAACTATGTCAAACTAAAAAGCTTCTGCACAGTGAAGTAAACCATCAAAAAAAAAAAATGAAAAGGCAACCTACTGTATGTGGGAATGTATTTTACCAATGATATATTCTACAATGGGATAACATCAAAAATATATAAAGAACCAAAACACAACACAATTTTAAAAAATGAGCAGAGAATTTTACAAAGAAGAAATACAAATGACCAACAGGCACATGAAAGTATGCTCCATATCACTAATCATCAGGGAAATGCAAATCATGGCCACAATGAGATATCACCTCACACTAGTTAGAATGGTCACTATCCAAAAGACAAGAAATAACAAGTGTTGTCAAGTATGTGGAGTAAAAGGAACCCCTGTGCACTGTTGGTGGAACTGTAAATTGGTGCAGCCACTGTGGAAAGCAGTATGGCAGTCCCTCAAAAAACTAAAAATAGAAATACCATATGATCCAGTAACTTTCGGAAGTTACGGAAGAAAACAGAACTGTTAATTTGAAGAGATATATGCACCCCTATGTTTAGTGCAGCATTATTTACATAGCCAAGATATGGAAGCAACCAAAGTGTCCATCAATAGATGAACAAAAAAGATGTAGTACATATTCACAATGAGTATTATTCAGCTACTTAAAAAAGAAATAAAAAACAATACATTGAATCTGGTTCAACAGTCACACATGGATTACAATAAATAATGCACATCAGTGTAACTCATAACCATACTCTTTGAAATGAAATTAGAAAAAAGTTGAAGTTAGAGATGGGTTAGAGAGGCTTTATTGTGGCTTGTGGCAGAGGTTGGACTGATGGAGACATAGATTTTTAAAATGCAGTGTGAAAATGTGTCTGTTGGTTGAATGAAATTGTTTACATTTTTTTTTATTTTGATATCATTAATCTACAATTACATGAAGAACATTATGTTTACTAGGCTCCCCCCTTCACCAAGTCCCCCCCACATACCCCTTCACAGTCACTGTTCATCAGCATAGTAAGATGCTGTAAAATCACTACTTGTCTTCTCTGTGTTGTACAGCCCTCCCTGGGTCCCCCAAAATTGTTTACATTTGAACACATATGTGGCTTAGTAGAGGCAAATTTTTTTCTAGTTCTACATAAGATTTTTAAAAGGAGTTGCATAGAATTACCAAGAAACTGTTAATCGAATAGTCACTGTCAGTATCCTTACAGAAGAAATAATTTCAAAGTTTACTACTGTCTTGGGTGAAAAAAAAAAGACTAGAAAGATGTCTGAAATGAAAAAAAAAATGAAAGAAAGTGACAGAGGATGATGGGAAGGAGAGAACAAGAGGGAGAGAATAAACAGTGATGACATCAGCATTCATTGATGGTTTTTAACATCGTGATGGCTAGAGATAAGGTAGCATGAATAAAGGTATTTCTTCAGCAATTCTCTGCTCTCTAGCATTATTGCTTCTTTCTCTACTTTATTACTTCCATCTTTAAAACACAAACTACCATCCTTGTGGCAAAACTACTAAGTAATTGCCTCCTATCTTTAATTCCTTTTCTTCCTTCCCAATCTCCTTACTTTTTATTTCCTTTTCTTGTCTCATTGCATTAGTTAAAACTTCTAGTATGATATTGAAAAAGAGCAGTGAGAGTGGACATCCTACTTTGTACCTGATTTACTTAAGAGAAAACACTGAGTTTCTCATCATAAAGTTAGATGTTAGTCATTTTTTTTTCTTGTAGATATTCTTTGTTTCTACAAGTTGAGAGGTTTCTCTGTATTCCTAATTTACTGAGTTTTATCTTGAATGGGAGTAGGGTTTTGTCAAATGCTTTTTATGCATTTATTGCTATGATAATGTGATTTTTTTTCATCTTCAGCTTTTTGATGTGGTGTGTTACATTGATTTTAAATGTTGAACCAGCCCTGCATAACTGGAATAAATCCAACTTCATCACAGTACATAATTCTTTGCATTGTTGGATTAAATTTGCTAATATTGTTGAGGATTTTAGAACTTGGGTTCACTCCAATCCCCTTTTCTGCCATTTTCTCTTGAACCACTTGAAAGATCTTTGCAACAGACTGCTTTTACAGCAGCCCCCAATAACTGTGTGTGAAATCAAAGGCCTTTCCTCATCCCTGCCTGCACTAACAGCAGACTTGGCCAGGACTGGTCAGCTCTACTCCCTGAAGGCTTTTCTTTACCTAGGTTTCCTCAGAATATCATGCTCCCCTTCCTCTCATCTCTGCTGTCCCTCTTCATCTCTATGACCTTGGACCTCATCTTTACCACCCCCAGGTTCATGGAATTAGATACCAACTATACAGGGTCCACTCCCAAATCTTTATCTTCAGTTCAGACCTTTCCTCTAAACTCTAATTATATATCCAATGTTTCTGGTGAAATCTCCAAACTATGCCCAAACCACACTCCTTGATTCTCCAAAATCTCCCATGTCTGCAATTTGATCTTCCAGTTGTCCAGGACCTAAACTCCAAGTTATCTTTGGTTATTTTATTTTATTATCACACCTCAAGTTAATCATCAGGAAATCATCTTAACTCTACCCTTAAAGTATCCAGAATCTGACTTCTCACTGCTCCACTTCACCATGCCCTGGTCTAAAACACCACCATCATCTTACTAAGCTGATTTTAATATGTGTTAACACTTTTGCCTGCTTTCTTCTGCCTGCTTGCTCTCTTGTAAGCCCTCTCACCTGTCTATTGTCCATGAAGCATCCAGTGTCATTTTTACAGCTGGTTTCTAGGGATGAAATCCCTCTGCTCAAACCTCCAATACCATCCAATCTCAGGGTAGAAATTCTCTGACCTCACTGCTGCTCGTTTCCTTCTCCTAGCCTCCTGAGTGCTCCTTGGACACTCAGCATCTTTCAGCTTAGTGTCATGGCAAGGTTCCTGTTCTGCCATCTGGATTGCTCTTTTTCCAGATACCTCATGACAGGTGCTTTCACTCAGGGCTTCCAAGCCTTTGTTTGTTGACACCTTCATGACAAGCCTTTTCAGACCATCTTGTTTAAAGTCCCAGCCCAGAAGGCCTGTGGCATTGGCTATTCCTCCTCCCTGCTTTCTTTTTTTTCTCTCAAAGCATTTAACTTCTAAAACATATCATTTTATTCACTTTTTTGTTTTTCACCAGGTCTTCCCCTGCTAGGATGCAACCTGTACCACGGCAGAGATTTTGCCTGCATTTTCACCATTCCATACCCAATGCCTAGAGCAGATCTTGTCACTGAATTGAAACGTTTGTTGAGGGGATGCATAAATAAAACTTGGGGTCCTGCAACCTGCTGAGAATCCTGCTGGTATGATCTGGGGTAGGTAATATCACTCCTTCAGGACTAAGTCTGTTGATTTTTAAAATAAAAACAAGAGCTCTCATATGTTGTTTTGATGAACAAATTATATAAATGTATGTAAAATGCATAGTAGTATATTTAGGAAGTTCTCCACATATTATAGTTGTATGTGTGCACTTTAATTACCACCTAAACCTTCTTTCAGTAATGTTTGTTTTTATACAGAAAAATTTTAGTGATTTTTTTCTTTCTTGGATTATAAGGTATTTGACATATATTAAGATTTTAGTATAGTTATAATAGTAGTTGTAAATACCTTGAGTTGGTTTTCCTAAAAATTTTATTCAAGAAAAAACTCAATATGGAGGGTGAGGGGATGGGTAAAAGAGGTGAAGGGAAAACATTAGTGACAATGTTTGATTAAAAATAAATTTCAAAGCAATTATTTATAAATTATTTCTAAAACATGTTAGCACACATTTTAGTATCCCTATTCATGTGTAAGAAGTATATAGTTGGTCTCCAGAAATGCTGGTATCCAACCCATGGTTGCTTTGGGCTAAATAAAGCATTTCCCATTTTCTTTTATAAGGCATAATATAGGCAAATTTTAGAAAATTGCCTTTTATATTTAGCATTAAGTGGAAAAAATAAACATCATTTATTCTAGATTTTTTTTTCCTTTACTGCTAAGATTTGACTACAGCTTGGATTAAAAACTAAGTTACTAATACTTTTCTAAATGATAAACATACCACTTAATATTCTAACCAATAATTAGTATTGCATTAACAGTTAATGTTACTGCTCATACCCTCTCACCTAAACTTTTAAAAACAAATTTTACTATGAATAATAGTTTTAAAAAGCATAGTGCTATACAATACACAGCTGCTTAAAAATATAGCCCAAATCTTAAAGTAATTTTCCTCTTATTTTTATTTTTGTATGATTTTGACAAAATGCTACAGGTACCTCAAAAAGACCTAGTCTAAAACTAAATGCATATTTCCTCTGAACTAACAGCTCCTTTTCTCAGCTAAGGGCATCATCACAAAGCTGGTTGCTGGGAGATTGCCTGGGGGTGATCTTAAGTTTCTTCTCTCCACTCTGATGTCACTTGGTTGAGAAAGACAATTAGTGTTTACCATCCAAATATTTTGCACATCCATTGCTATTACCTTAGATTAATTCAAGCTGTTATTCCCTATAAAAACTAGTTTGAAGACAAGCTTTTTGTTGAGTCTCCAGCTTTGATCCCTTCTGATCTACTCTGCATTCAGTTCTCAGAAGGCTGTGTCTTCAGATTAGATTCCAGGTGCCTGTGTGCTCTAGTTCATGCTCCTCAGCACAGGTACATCATATGATGTTCAGTCCACCTGGGTCTGGAGCCCTAGTACTGTGGGGCAGAGAGAAAGGGCCTCGGACAGAGCAGAGAGATCTCCCTGGGCCACCCACAGTGTGCCATGTGCAAAAGCAGTTGTCCACAAAGGAGAAGTCACCTGGGAAAGAGGTGAGTCAGAAGATGGTGGGGCCACACAGGTAAAGTGAGGCACCAAAACCAGGATAGGATGAAAGAGAAATAGAACACACTGCGATGAAGCAGGAGGCAAGAAGGAGAGATTCTTTAATTTTTATTTTTTACATTTTATTTAAAATTAATAAGATAAAAAAAGTTTTAGGTAAATGGAAATTCAGTACATTTGGTTGGAACATATTTTTTTAAATGTATATACATATTCACAGGCACATAAATTCTTCACCAACGTCAAACAATATATATAGTCTATGTAGTCAAAGTCTTCTGTAATTCCAGAATTTTTATCAATTTTATTTTCTTTGAACCCAGTATTTCTCCTGGCCAAAGTTTTATTGTGAATGTGTTACCAGTCTGTTAGCAGCTTCTGCAGCTACTTTATTAACTTGGCATAGTTCTTCCACGACTTGCGGGTCACATTCTTGGTGTTTTTCTACTTGAGCCTTTATCTGGCCTTTGGTCTCTAAGTGAAGAACGCTCTTTTCCTAGCATAGTTCACTTTTCCGTTTCATGCTGGCCTATTTTAATTGTTTTACATTTTATGTTTTTTCCCATGTGCTTAGGTTTTCCTCAGATAACTGATTGAGTATCCCCTACTTCCTTCTCCTTGCATGAAGAGCTTTAGTTGGAAAAGCCCAACAATAATTGGGAACTCCAGTCTTCTCTCAGTTAATGGTACCTTCATGGAAGAAGCTTTAAAGGACTTCTTTCCCTGACAGAATGCCTTTCTTTTGGGGAGCGATCTTCTCCAGGTCTTTAAACTGAAATAGATCTTTCATTTCCAAAAACACTTCCACCATATCTTTTCCTCTGCACTCAATCCTTTTTCTGGACAGGACTTAACCCACCATGGCATGGCAGAAAGCCTAACATAGGCAGTGCTTCCCTAAAGAAGCCACTGCCTCCCGGTCAACCAGAAGTCCCAAAGCACGACAGGGCAGCTGCCCTTTGGTAAAAAGGAATGGATTTTCACAGAAATCTAACTGGCTGCCTTGCCAATGGGTTTCAGCCCTGGGCAAGTTCACTATGGATTCAATGTGACCAAAGAAATGACAGTAGAACGTTCTTGGGGTGAAAGGGTTATTCCCAACTTTATTCCCACGGTGGCAGGTCAATTACTAGAATCCCACCCACTCAGAGGGAGTCTGCATGCAGCAAGCTGATCTCTGCCTCTGGGCCTCTCTGCCTGTGCAGTCGTCTCAGTCTCTGTCCTCGGTGCTGCCACCACTCCAACCTCTGCTCTCCTGCAGCCTTGCAGACATGCCACCATGTCACCATAGCACTGGGCAGGGCTCTTTATATAGAGTCCATAACAACGCATTGCCCACATGTGTGTAGTGACCTAGCCAACCAGGGCCAGGTGAGAATCCTGGCCACAGGAACCTTCACTTTATCCACACTGGCATAAGGTGAAGATTCCTTTGGTTACTTTTGAAATTGCGAGCATTTCTGAAATGTGCTCAACATGTTAACAATACATAAAACTACTCATTTGTCAAAAATGAAGAGAGCCCATTGTCCCAGCATGTCCCTGTCCTCTGTGCCACTCTGCACCTTGGGTGGCTGAATCCTGGAGTTGGAGCTCTGATTGTGCAGGGACCTTGGTCCTTCTGAGTTTGAGATTCTGAGGTCACGGTCTGGAGCAATTGAGACATGTGACCTGACCTCCTGGAGGCAGCCTGGGAGATTCTGGACCCACTGGTCACCCTGCATGATGTCCTTTAGGGGGCAGTTTGTGGGGAGAGGATTGCACAGGGACCATGTCCCGTCTTCTGAGACAAGTGAAGCCTGCGTTCTGTCTGCAGCCTGGGCACCAGCCTTTCAGCAGTGCTGTAAAACCAGGTCCTACCTGTGAACCCCACCTGTGAGCCCCACCTTGAGTCCTGCCTATGAGCCACACCTGCGAGCTGATCCCTTGCCTGCAAATGCAACCTTTACAACAACATGCTTGCAGCAGTGTTTCCCACTGATGAGGCTCAAGCTGACTTTTCCTGGGAAGACCTTCCTGCACCTGCTCTGCCCTTCCTTTCCCAAGAGTAAGGCACCTGTCATACCTTCATCACACATGTGCTTTGCACCTGTCACACCTTTGTCAGGTTCCCACAGCTGACTTATCACCCCATCTGCAGCTTTCTTTTTACTGGCAGACTGTGGATAAAGTGAAGGTTCCTGTGGCCAGAATTCTCACCTGGTCCTGGTTGGCTAGCTCACTACACACGTGTGCGCAATACGTTGCTACTGACTCTATATAAAGAGCCCTGCCCAGTGCTCTGGATGATACGGTGGCAGGGCTGCAAGGCTGCAGGAGAGCAGAGCAGAGGCTGGAGTGGTGGCAGCACTAAGGACAGTGGCCCAGAGGCAGAGACCAGCTTGCTGCATGCAGACTTGCTCTGATTCTAGTGATTGATCTGATGTCACTGTTGGACAGGATTCTAGTGATTGATCTGATGTCACTGTTGAAATAAAGTTGGGTATAACCCTTTCACCCCCAAGAACTTTCTACTGTCATATCTTTGGTCACATTGAATCCACAGTGAACTTGCCTGGGGCTGAAACCCATTGGCAAGACACAGACTTACTCCATTATCATCAAATCTGAGAGGACTTTCCTCTTTATACCTTAATGGCAGACTCTCAAAAATGGCTTCAGTGCTTTAAAAGTCAAATATAATTTCAATTTGTTTCCCCCACAGAGATGGTAGAAAGAAGAAAATCATCACTTCTAAAGGATTTTGTTCAAGACATGCAAGGTGATTTTTATACTAAAATTAGATGGTTCACATTTCCTTACTTTTTAATGTTTTGTTTATTGAGTTCAAATGTTGAAGTGGTAAGAAGCAGCCTAAAGAGATCAAGATTTTGTATTGACAAAAATGACATAATAAGAGTAAGTTTAACAAACATGTAACAGCTGCTGAATCCAAAACTCTAAGCTTAGGGGCAGGCTGGGATGGGGGTGGGTGGCAGAGTGTAAAGGGCTCTGGGGTTAAAACGTGGCTTTGAGTTATTTTGAAACTTTGGTGGGTAGAGTTTTTATACCTCTAGCCAACAATTTAAAGTTTCCAGGTGTTGTAGAGCTGGGAGAAGTGGGGACTTCTCATCCCTGTGCTTCTTTTCCTTGAATTTCTCCTGTAGTCATCTAATCACGAAGCAAGGTCTCCAACTGTCCAGAAAGATAACCTGTCAGAGTCTGTGTTGTGATATAAATAGCTGTGTGTGATTGAAACAAGAGAACTGCATTGTGGATTCTGCTGCTGTTTGTGTGGTGGAAATATTTCTGACTTCATGTGTGTGGTGTTTAATTCTGAATAACAGATTTAGCAAAATGTGGTGGTGGTGGCTTATTGTAGAACTGGAACTGGAGTAGAGGAACCTGAGGCAGCAGTCTTCTATGAGAGTCCTCAGACTTAAAATTAGACTTGCTAGTGAGTTTTCTTTTTTTGAAAATGGGCCTTCTGAAAATAGAAGTGATATTTTAAATCTTTTAAGAAATGTACCTCTTATATAAGCTATATGAGATTCCTGTAAAACTAAGCTCAAAACATACTGTCTACATGCTACTTGTTGGAAAAAATTGTGTAATGGACTAAAGTATCTATTACTTTGTGCATCATCTCCAAATGTTCCCTTACTTACCAGGGTGATAGTTCTTGTTTTTTTCCTTTCGTTTTTAAGTATGGAATATATAAGTGTCTGCTCTAAACATTTCTAGCAATATGAAAGCATATATAAAGTGTGTATATGTGTATATATACATATGTATATATATATACACACACATACTTTAAACTCTTTCCTCTCTTCCTGTCATTCCAGAGCTCCAGAAATGACCTCTATGTTCAGCTGGGTGCATATCTTCCTAAATTCTTTACTATGTGAATTAATTTGCTAGGGCTGCCATAACAAATACCCAAGACTTGGTGGCTTAAATTTATTGTCTCACTGTTCTAGAGGCTGCAAGTCTATCTGGAAGGGGTCTTCATGGCTGGTTTCTCCTGAGGCCTCTTCCTTGCCTTGCAGACAGCTGGCTTTTTTTTTTTTTTGATAGGGATTGCATCAAATCTGTATATTGCTTTTGGCAGGATGGCCATTTTGACTATATTAATTCTTCCTAGCCAAGAGCATGGGATGAGTTTCCATTTGTTAGTGTCCTCTTTAATTTCTTTCGAGAGTGTCTTATAGTTTTCAGAGTATAAGTCTTTCACTTCTTTGGTTAGGTTTATTCCTAGGTATTTTATTCTTTTTGATGCAATTGTGAATGGAATTGTTTTCCTGATTTCTCTTTCTATTGGTTCATCGTTAGTGTATAGGAAAGCCACAGATTTCTGTGTGTTAATTTTGTATCCTGCAACTTTGCTGTATTCCGATATCAGTTCTAGTAGTTTTGGAGTGGAGTCTTTAGGGTTTTTTATGTACAATATCATGTCATCTGCAAATAGTGACAGTTTAACTTCTTCTTTACCAATCTGGATTCCTTGTATTTCTTTGTTTTGTCTAATTGCCATGCCTAGGACCTCCGCACCACAGAGCAGACACAGTGCATGCATGGGGTGCTGGAAACTAGGGAAAAAGGACAGTAAGACCTGTGAGCGGGTCCCCACAGCCGGTGCACCCGGGACAAAGAAAAGTGAGTCCTGTTTCAAGCACTGCACAATTATAAAATGTTTGGTATCTGCTACAGCAAATTAATCTATAATTTTTTCCCCCTAAAAGTATTTAGGTCAATCTTGCCCTTTGCTTTATTTCCTTAATGGCCTATTAATAGCTTGTCAAAATATGGAATGTTTTTGAGGTTGATTTAAGTTGATAAATTAGTTTGGGAAGCACTGACTTCTTAGAGTGGTGAGTCTCCTACAATAACAAAGCTATATTGCTCTATTTTTTTCTGGTTTTCTTTGCTGTCCTTCAGTAAAGTTTTCTTCACAATTTGTAGATGTTTATTTGTAGTTACATTCCTAGGTATATTGTTGTTTTAATATTATAAATGGGATCTTTTTCCTATTACATTTTATAATTGGTTATTGCTGTTAAATGGGAAGTTAATGTTTTATTTGCATCTTTATCTTGCATCTCATTAAAACACAGTCCTGTCCCCAAGAGCTTACAAATTTAAATGCAAAAAACCCCACAAAAATTAAAAGCCAATACTTAAATTAGAATATAAGAATAATTAGAGGCATTCTTGTATGATCTGATCTATAAGGTTCAAGCAAGCTTATCATGGCCATACAGGGCTTGCTGGAGCATCAGTTTGACCTGATTCTTTAAGAAGAGGCAGCTGTTCCTAGGCAATGGGTTACAATGAATAATAGCACAGAGATGAGACTCAATAAGATATATGCTTAAAAGGTTGATTAGCATTTATTGGCAGACCAGAGGATGAAATTAAAAACTAGTGAGAGCAGCAGACAAAAAGCAAGGGTGGTGTGATGATGGAAACTCTTCAAAGTCCAGCTGATTTTGGATTTAATTTAATAAACAATGGAAATCCAGGGTCAGAGAAGTGAAATTCAGAACATAAGAGTTGTAGAATTATTTTGGCATACTGGATGCAAATCTGAAATCAGGGTAGCCCACTAGAAAGTTATTCTAGTAATATAATCTTCCAGAGGAAAGGTCCTGTAAGAAAGTTAGTGGTAAATAATAGGGCATTTTCAAAGAAGAAAAAAGTAAGGCTTAAACAATTTGCATAGGAAGGAAGGGTCAAATATTTACATTTTTATCTTAGAATAGAATAACAGTGGTAGGATTACCAGAAGTGGATGGGATGCTGTTGTAATGAAAAACAAGATAAGTTTTGACTGGAACATGTTTAGATATATATTGAAATAGTGGAAAGTACATGTGGTATGAAACCAAATCTGGGTGGTGGGTGCTTTGAAATAATTTAAAAGCATAACATTTTCCTCTTCGTGGAGCAGTTCACCACCTCCCACTCTGCTTTTGATTTGTGGTGTAGTAAGATTTAATCCTTGTGGGGTTCCTACTGATGTGGTTAAAGGTGCTTGGTTCTTGTGTTTGTTTTAGTTGAAAATTATTAAACCAGTGAAAAATGATTAACTGAATGAATTTACAGAGAATATGGTTTCCTAAAAAGTACAATTTTGTTCAAGTTAAGCCCATCATACAGGGTATCTGGTGTTTTAGAAAGGGCAAAGTCATCAGACTTCTTTTATACTTAATGGTCACACATATAGGAGGGAAAATGAATGATGCTGTCAAGAACTACTGCAACAGAGTAACTTCTGTTGATGAACACAGATGTTTAGTCTGTTGAAAGTCACAAAATGCATGTACTATCTGTACATGCCATAAATTTGCTTCTTTAATCAATAAACAATTATTGACTCTATTAAGTAGTAAAAGCAGTAAGAACATTCCAGTTTCATAAAAATGTCCCCAAGAAATCCCAAAATAAGGGGGAAAACATGATTGTCAAAAAACTGTACTAAATTACTGGAATTGCAGAGTGTATTTCTTTCCTATGACAAGACTTGTGAATAAAATCCAAGCAGCAGTTTTAGATATAAGTGGCAATATAATAGAGGCCTTTTAGGAATCCTCTTGTTAATCTTCTGATTCTCTAAAACATAATCCCCTTTTTATGTTTCTTATAACATTGCAAGGACCAGTCAGAAAATTATCGTTGCAAGGATACAGAAATTTCCAGGTGGTTAATTCTAATTGCCTATTGACAAAAATGGTTGAAAAAATGTAGAAAAGATTGATTGAGAGCTGCCGTAAGTTTTTGGACTTACTTTAAATGTGCAGTTTTCCTGTTTTTCACATGTATAGATTCATGCCACCACCACCACATATAGAATAGTTTTATCACTAAAAAGTCCCTCATGCTGCCCTTTGTCATGTCATTGTTCCTTGATCTCTAACCAGTGGCAACTGTTGATCTGTTCTCTGCCACTATGGTTTTGTATTTTTGAGAATATCACATAAATAGAATAATATGATATGTAACTTTTGAGTTTGGCTTTTTTTTCACTTAGCATAATGCCCTTGAAGGTCATCCAAGTTATGTGTACCCATAGTTCCTTTCTTTCAATGCTGTAGTGTTTTTCCATTGTAAGGTTAGAACACCTTTTCTTTATCCACCCATCCACTGAGAGACATTTGGATTGTTTCCAGCCTACAGAGACTGTGAATACAGCATCCATAAACATTTGTCTAAAGATATTTATATGAATGCACTTTTTAATTTCTCTGGGGTAAATACCTGTGAGTGGGATTGTTGTCATACAGAAAAATGAAGGTTCTATGATAAGAAACTGACATCTTGTTTTCCAGTGCAGCTGTGCAATTTTGCATCACCACCGGCAAAATGGGAGTTCCAGTGGCTTCCCATCCTTGTCAGCACTTTTGTCAGTATTGCCAGTATTTTTACAGCAGCCATTTTATTTGCTGTGACTTTAGTTTGTATTTTCCTAATGGTTAATACTGTTGAACATTTTTTCTGTGTGCATGTGTGAACATGCTTTTTCTGTGTGCTATTCTTATATCCCCTTTGGTGATGTGTATATTGTGAAACATATATAAAATCTTTTGTCTATTTTCAAACTGGATTGCTTTCATTATTTAGAGAAATGAATTTTTTCTTTTTATACAGTCTGAATACAAGTTGTTGGTCTAAGCAAATATTTTCCTCCTAGTCTGTAGCTTGCCTTTTCAATCTCTTAGTGATGTCTTTTTCCATTCATATGTTTTAAAATTTTAATACTATTTAACTTATCAATATTTTAATTTTATAGATTGTATTTTTGGTATCATGTGTCAGAGCTCTTAACTCTAGGTCGGAAAGATTTTCTCCTAATATTTTATAGTTTTATGTTTGTTTTTTTTCTGTAGTTTAAAAAAATTAGTTAATTAATTAATTAATTTTGTTGTCATTAATCTACAATTACATGAAGAATATTATGTTTACTAGGGTCCCCCCTTCACCAAATACCCCCCACAAACCCCATTACAGTACTGTCCATCAGCATAGTAGGATGCTGTAGAATCACTACTTGTCTTCTCTGTGTTGCACAGCCCTCCCCATGCCCCCTCACCACATTATACATGCTAATCATAATGCCCCTTTCCTTTTTCCCCACCTTTATCCCTCCCTTCCCTCCCTTTCTTCCCAGTTCCTTTCCCTTTGGTAACTTTTAGTCCATTCTTAGGTTCTATGATTCTGCTGCTGTTTTGTTCCTTCCATCTTTCTTTGTTCCTATAGTCTTCGGGTTTGAGGTGAGTCTCTTGTAAGCAGCATAGAGATGGGTCTTGCTTTTTTATCCATTGTATTATTCTCTTTTGATTGGTGCATTCAGTCCATTTACATTTAGGGTGCTTATTGAAAGATATGTACTTATTGCCATTGCAGGCTTTAGGTTCGTGGTTGCCAAAGGTTCAAGGTTAGCTTCTTTAGTATCTTACTGTCTAACTTAACTCACTTATTGAGCTATTTTAAACACTGTCTGGTGATTCTTTATTTTTCTCCCTTCTTATTCCTCCTCCTCCATTCTTTATATGTTGGTTGTTTAATTCTGTGCTCTTTTGTGCTTCCTTTAACTGCTTTGGTGGGTAGTTGATTTTATTTTTTGCCTTTAGATAGTATTTGGTTGGTCTGCTTTCTTTGCTGTGATTTTATTTTCTCTGGTGACATCTATTTAGTCTTAGGAGTGCTCCCATCTAGAGCAGTCCCTCTAAAATACCCTGTAGAGGTGGTTTGTGGGATGCAAATTCCCTCAACTTTTGCTTGTCTGGGAATTGTTTAATCCCTCCTTCATATTTAAATGATAGTTGTGCTGGATACAGTATTCTTGGTTCAAGGTCCTTCTCTTTCATTGCATTAAATATATCATGCCATTCTCTTCTGGCCTGTATTGTTTCTGTAGAGAAGTCTGACGATAGCCTGATGGGTTTTCCTTTGTAGGTGACCTTTTTCCTCTCTCTAGCTGCCTTTAATACTCTGTCCTTGTCCTTGATCTTTGCCATTTTAATTATTATGTGTCTTGTTTTTGTCCTCCTTGGGTCCTTTCTGTTGGGAGTTCTGTGTACTTCCATGGCCTGATTGATTATTTCCTCCCCCAGTTTGGGGAAGTTTTCAGCAATTATTTCTTCAAATACACTTTCTATCCCTTTCTCTCTCTCTTCTTCTTCTGGTACCCCTATAATGAGGATATTGTTTCTTTTGGATTGGTCCCACAGTTCTCTTAATATTGTTTCATTCCTGGAGATCCTTTTATCTCTCTCTGTGTCAGCTTCTATGCGTTCCTGTTCTCTGCTTTCTATTCCATCAATGGCCTCTTGCATCTTATCCATTCTGTTTATAAATCCTTCCAGAGATTGAGGCTTGTGCTGGGCAGCTGTGTGCAGACGGGGCTTCTGATCTTGCCTGGCCACTATAGAGTTTAGCGCTGCAGTTGCTATGGGCGTGGCCTGCCTCAGGCTGCTTTCCCAATATGGCAGAGCCACGTCGGAGGGGGAATGGGCTGTTTATCGTGGTGGGGGGCCTCCGCACTGCGCTGCAGGGGTTCAGGTGCCCAGAGTTCCCTGTGATTCCCAGCTGCTTGACTAAGTGTCCTGGGGCATTTCCATCCAGCTGTGGGGTCCCTGTTACTTTAAGACTTTCAAAAAGCACTTGCTTTTCGTTGTCCCGGGTGTGCCTGCTGTGGGGACCTGCTTACAGGTCTTAGTGTCCTGTTTCCCTAGTTTTCAGCACCCCACGCATGCACTGTGTCTGTGCTCTGGTGCGGATGGCTGGGGCTGGGTGTTTAGCAGTCCTGGGCTCCCTCTCCCTCCCCACTCCAACTCCTTTCCTCCCGCTGGGAGCTGGGGGTAGGGGCGCTTGGGTCCCGCCGGGCTGGGGCTTGTATCTTACCCCCTTCGCCAGGCGCTGTGTTCTCACGGGTGTGGATGTGGTCTGGCTGTTATCCTGTGTCTTCTGGTCTCTCTTTTAGGACTAGTTGTATTTGTTGTATTTTCAAAAATATATATGGTTTTGGGAGGAGATTTCCACAGCTCTACTCATGCCGCCTTCTTGGTTCTCTCTCAGTTTATGTTTTATGTAAAACATAAACAGTATGTCTGTGATCCATTTTTGAGCTATTTTCTTATGTAAATTGTGAGGTTTAAGTCAAGTTTTAATTTTTTTCCTGAAACTGGTTCATGCATCTAAATCGTTGAATGTATGTGTGTACAGTTGTTGGAGCACATTCCACCCTTGTCCCTTCAAAGTCTGGGGACTCTGTCGTGATAGGCCACTCTCTCCCACCCTCCTCATCTCCTTTTATTCTTGGTACTGGGAGTTCTGTCTTTCTTTTTTTCTTTGTCATTCTTCCTTGAGTTTTATCAACCTTATTGATCTTTTCAAAGAACTAGCTCTTGGTTTTGCTGATTTTCTTTATCTTGTTTTGTTTTGTTTTCCATTTTATTGGTTTCTACTTTCTTTTTTTAAAAATATTTCCTTCCATTTCTTTGCTTTCTTTTTTATGTACCTTAGGTCAAAGCTTAGACTATTGGTTTGTGACTTTTCTGCTTTTCTAATTGTAGCACTTACTGCTCTCACTTCCTCTAAGCACTGCTTAACTAAATCTGTAAATTTTTTTTTTTTGTAGATAATTATTTTTTATTGAAGGGTAGTTGACACACAGTATTACATTAGTTTCAGGTGTACAACACAGTGATTCAACATTTATATACATGATAATTCTAGGTACCAGCTATCACCATACCAAGTTGTTACAATAATTTGACTATATTCCTTATGCTATACATTACATCCCGGTTACTTATTTATTTTACCATTGGAAGTGTGTACTTTTTTTTTTTTGTGAGGGCATCTCTCATATTTATTGATCAAATGATTGTTAACAACAATAAAATTCTGTATAGGGGAGTCAATGCTCAATGCACAATCATCAATCCACCCCAAGCCTAATTTTTGTCAGTCTCCAATCTTCTGAAGTATAACGAGCAAGTTCTTACATGGAGAACAAATTCTTACATAGTGAATAAGTTACATGGTGAACAGTACAAGGGCAGTCATCACAGAAACTTTCGGTTTTGCTCATGCATTATGAACTATAAACAGTCAGTTCAAATATGAATACTCATTTGATTTTTATACTTGATTTTTATGTGGATACCACATTTCTCTCTTTATTATTATTATTTTTAATAAAATGCTGAAGTGGTAGGAAGATACAAGATAAAGGTAGAAAACATAGTTCAGTGTTGTAAGAGAGCAAATGTAGATGATCAGGTGTGTGCCTGTAGACTATGTGTTAATCCAAGCTGGACAAGGGCAATAAAACATTAACGTATGCAGAAGATTTCTCTCAGAACAGGGGGGGGTGAGGTTCTAAGCCTCACCTCTGTTGATCCCTAATTTCTCACCTGATGGCCCCCCTGCGACTGTGCCTATCTTAGGTTGTTCCTCCCTTGAGGAATCTTACCCGTCTCTGGCTAACCAGTCATCTTACGGGGCCATACAGGGAAATGTTAAGTTGGTAAGTGAGAGAGAAGCCTTATTGTTTGAAAAGGGTGGCTTTTTACTTCTTTGCATATTTATGCCCTGTGGCTTCTATGCACAGCATTTGTCTTGAGGTATCTTTACCACTTGGAAGAATTATGATACTTGGTAAATTCGATATGAGGCACGAATTCTGTTTAAGGGCTGTAATTAGGAAGGAAGAAGAAAAGCTATAGAAGTAGCAGGTGGAAGAAAACATGGGAAGATTGATTATTTCTTTGACATATCTTCTTGTAGAGTAACTTCAGCATGTATAGGTTTTAAGCTACTACTTAAATTGCGCACACACATTAACATAATAGGAGTATAGTGACATAACCAAAGCATACCTGTAATTACCAGCCATCTCCAGTGAAACCAAGAAAACCAGTTAGGCACCTTAGGCATTTGTGAAAACTTATCTATGATATGGTGGATATTGTCCAACTGAACTTGAACAGTCTGAGAGAAATCAGACAAATTAAAACAACCCATTCCTGGGGACTGTTCACATCCCATATGTTCTTTTAACAGTAAATAGTCTGTAGTTGTAAGATTTTGGAGTGCTACTATTTGCACTTCTCCTAATTCTTGGTCGAGTTCCAGCAGTATAGATCCAGTCAAATTTGTTGCTTTACTGTATGCACAGGCCAGCTTAGATATCTCCTTCTTCATTCCCATGGCAAGTCCAGGAACTGGTGGGATGAGTGCATCTACACCGGTAGCAGTGCATAGATCTTTGTTGGGGTTTTTGGATGATCATCTTGCGGCATGAGTCTTCCAGAGAGTGCTGATGTTGGAAGTTCTTTTTCATATCGTATCTTAGTTGATTTTCGGGGTAGCCAAATTAGGCTTTGATCCTCTGTATAAACACAAACAGGCCCTTTGCCTACACTTTTATATGTCCTTTATACCATTGTGTAGAACTCATTGGAGGTCACCACACAGGAACTGCTTTTTTTTGTTTTGTTATCATTAATCTACACTTACATGACGAATATTATGTTTACTAGGCTCTCCCCTATACCGGGTCCCCCCTATAAACCCCTTTACAGTCACTGTCCATCAGCATAGCAAAATGTTGTAGAATCACTACTTGTCTTCTCTGTGTTGTACAGCCCTCCACTTTCTCCCACCCCCCCATGCATGCTAATCTTAATACCCCCTTTCTTCTTCCCCACCCTTATCCCTCCCTACCCACCCATCCTCCCCAGTCCCTTTCCCTTTGGTACCTGTTAGTCCATTCTTGAGTTCTGTGATTCTGCTGCTGTTTTGTTCCTTCAGTTTTTCCTTTGTTCTTATACTCCACAGGTGAGTGAAATCATTTGGTATTTCTCTTTCTCCGCTTGGCTTGTTTCACTGAGCATAATACCCTCCAGCTCCATCCATGTTGCTGCAAATGGTAGGATTTGCCCTTTTCTTATGGCTGAGTAGTATTCCATTGTGTATATGTACCACATCTTCTTTATCCATTCATCTATCGATGGACATTTAGGTTGCTTCCAATTCTTGGCTATTGTAAATAGTGCTGCGATAAACATAGGGGTGCATTGGTCTTTCTCAAACTTGATTGCTGCATTCTTAGGGTAAATTCCTAGGAGTGCAATTCCTGGGTCAAATGGTAAGTCTGTTTTGAGCATTTTGATGTACCTCCATACTGCTTTCCACAATGGTTGAACTAATTTACATTCCCACCAGCAGTGTAGGAGGGTTCCCCTTTCTCCACAGCCTCGCCAACATTTGTTGTTGTTTGTCTTTTGGATGGCAGCCATCCTTACTGGTGTGAGGTGCTGCCTCATTGTCGTTTTAATTTGCATTTCTCTAATAATTAGCAATGTGGAGCATCTTTTCGTGTGTCTGTTGGCCATCTGTATTTCTTTTTTGGAGAACTGTCTGTTCAGTTCCTCTGCCCATTTTTTAATTGGGTTATTTGCTTTTTGTTTGTTGAGGCGTGTAAGCTCTTTATATATTCTGGACTTCAAGCCTTTATCGGATGTGTCATTTTCAAACATATTCTCCCATACTGTAGGGTTCCATTTTGTTCTATTGATGGTGTCTTTTGCTGTACAGAAGGTTTTCAGCTTAGTATAGTCCCACTTGTTTATTTTTGCTGTTGTTTTCCTTGCCCGGGAGATATGTTCAAGAGGAGGTCACTCATGTTTCTGTCTAAGAGGTTTTTGCCTATGTTTTTTTCCACGAGTTTATTGGTTTCATGGCTTACATTCAGGTCTTTGATCCATTTTGAATTTACTTTTGTATATGGGGTTAGACAATGGTCCAGTTTCATTCTCCTGCATGTAGCTGTCCAGTTTTGCCAGCACCACCTGTTGAAGAGACTGTCATTTCGCCATTGTATGTCCATGGCTCCTTTATCAAATATTAATTGACCATATATGTCTGGGTTAATGTCTGGATTCTCTAGTCTGTTCCATTGGTCTGTGGCTCTGCTCTTGTGCCAGTACGAAATTGTCTTGATTACCATGGCTTTATAGTAGAGCTTGAAGTTGGGGAGAGAGATCCCCCCTACTTTATTTTTCCTTCTCAGGATTGCTTTGGCTATTCGGGGTCTTTGGTGTTTCCATATGACTTTTTGAATTATTTGTTCTAGTTCATTGAAGAATGTTGCTGGTAGTTTCATAGGGATTGCATCAAACTTGTATATTGCTTTAGGCAGGATGGCCATTTTGATGATATTAATTCTTCCTAGCCATGAGCATGGGATGAGTTTCCATCTGTTAGTGTCCCCTTTAATTTCTCTTAAGAGTGACTTGTAGTTTTCAGAGTATAAGTCTTTCACTTCTTTGGTTAGGTTTATTCCTAGGTATTTTATTTTTTTTGATGCAATTGTGAATGGAGTTCTTTTCCTGATTTCTCTTTCTGTTGGTTCAGTGTTAGTGTATAGGAAAGCCACAGATTTCTGTGTGTTGATTTTGTATCCTGCAAATTTGCTGTATTCCGATATCAGTTCTAGTAGTTTTTGACTGAAGTCTTTAGGGTTTTTTATGTACAGTATCATGTCATCTGCAAATAGTGACAGTTTAACTTCGTCTTTACCAAACTGGATTCCTTGTATTTTTTTGTTTTGTCCGATTGCCATTGCTAGGACCTCCAGTACTATGTTAAATAACAGTGGGGAGAGTGGGCATCCCTGTCTAGTTCCCGATCTCAGAGGAAATGCTTTCAGCTTCTCGCTGTTCAATATAATGTTGGCTGTGGGTTTATCATAGATGGCCTTTATTATGTTGAGGTACTTGCCCTCTATTCCCATTTTGCTGAGAGTTTTTATCATGAATGGATGTTGAACTTTGTCAAATGCTTTTTCAGCATCTATGGAGATGATCATGTGGTTTTTGTCTTTCTTTTTGTTGATGTGGTGGATGATGTTGATGGATTTTCGAATGTTGTACCATCCTGGCATCCCTGGGATGAATCCCACTTGATCATGGTGTATGATCCTTTTGATGTATTTTTGAATTCGGTTTGCTAATATTTTGTTGAGTATTTTTGCATCTACGTTCATCAGGGATATTGGTCTGTAGTTTTCTTTTTTGGTGGTGTCTTTGCCTGGTTTTGGTATTAGGGTGATGTTAGCTTCATAGAATGAGTTTGGGAGTATCCCCTCCTCCTCTATTTTTTGGAAAACTTTAAGGAGAATGGGTACTATGTCTTCCCTGTATGTCTGATAAAATTCCGAGGTAAATCCATCTGGCCCGGGGGTTTTGTTCTTTGGTAGTTTTTTGATTACCGCTTCAATTTCGTTGCTGGTAATTGATCTGTTTAGATTTTCTGTTTCTTTCTGTGTCAGTCTTGGAAGGTTGTATTTTTCTAGGAAGTTGTCCATTTCTCCTAGGTTTCCCAGCTTGTTAGCATATAAGTTTTCATAGTATTCTCTAATAATTCTTTGTATTTCTGTGGGGTCCGTCGTGATTTTTCCTTTCTCGTTTCTGATACTGTTGATTTGTGTTGACTCTCTTTTCCTCTTATTAAGTCTGGCTAGAGGCTTATCTGTTTTGTTTATTTTCTCAAAGAACCAGCTCTTGGTTTCATTGATTTTTGCTTTTGTTTTATTCTTCTCAATTTTATTTATTTCTTCTCTGATCTTTATTATGTCCCTCCTTCTGCTGACCTCAGGCCTCATTTTTTCCTCTTTTTCCAATTTCGATAATTGTGACATTAGACCATTCATTTGGGCTTGTTCTTCCTTTTTTAAATATGCTTGGATTGCTATATACTTTCCTCTTAAGACTGCTTTTGCTGTGTCCCACAGAAGTTGAGGCTTATTGTTGTTGTTGTCATGTGTTTCCATATATTGCTGGATCTCCATTTTGATTTGGTCATTGATCCATTGATTATTTAGGAGCATGTTGTTAAGCCTCCATGTGTTTGTGAGCCTTTTTGCTTTCTAGTTTTATGCCTCTAGTTTATTTCTAGTTTTATGCCTTTGTGGTCTGAAAAGTTGGTTGGCAGGATTTCAATCTTTTGGAATTTTCTGAAGCTCTTTTTGTGGCCTAGTATGTTGTCTATTCTGGAGAATGTTCCATGTGCACCTGAGAAGAATGTGTATCCTGTTGCTTTTGGATGTAGAGTTCTGTAGATGTCTATTAGGTCCATCTGCTCTATTGTGTTGTTCAGTGCTTCCGTGTCCTTACTTATTTTCTGCCCGGTGGATCTATCCTTTGGGGTGAGTGGTGTGTTGAAGTCTCCTAGAATGAATGCATTGCAGTCTATTTCCCCCTTTAGTTCTGTTTGTATTTGTTTCACATCTGCTGGTGCTCCAGTGTTGGGTGCATATATATTTAGAATGGTTATCCTCTTGTTGGACTGAGCCCTTTATCATTATGTAGTGTCCTTCTTTATCTGTTGTTACTTTCTTTGTTTTGAAGTCTGTTTTGTCTGATATTAGTACTGCAACCCCTGCTTTCTTCTCGCTGTTGTTTTCCTGAAATATGTTTTTCCAACCCTTGAGTTTTAGTCTGTACATGTCTTTGGGTTTGAGGTGAGTTTCTTGTAAGCAGCATATAGATGGGTCTTGCTTTTTTATCCATTCTATTACTCTGTGTCTTTTGATTGGTGCATTCAGTACATTAACATTAGGGTGACTATTGAAAGATGTGTACTTATTGCCATTGCAGGCTTTAAATTCGTGGTTACCAAAGGTTCAAGGTTAGCCTCTTTAGTATCTTACTGCCTAACTTAGCTCACTTATTGAGCTGTTATATACACTGTCTGGAGATTCTTTTCTTCTCTCCCTTCTTATTCCTCCTCCTCCATTCTTCATATGTTGTGTGTTTTGTTCTGTGCTCTTTCTAGGAGTGCTCCCATCTGGGGCAGTCCCTGTAAGATGTCCTGTAGAGGTGGTTTGTGGAAAGCAATTTCCCTCAGCTTTGTTTGTCTGGGAATTGTTTAATCCCACCATCATATTTGAATGATAGTCATGCTGGATATAGTATCCTTGGTTCAAGGCCCTTCTGTTTCATTGCATTAAATATATCATGCCATTCTCTTCTGGCCTGTAGGGTTTCTGTTGAGAAGTCTGATGTTAGCCTGATGGGTTTTCCTTTATGGGTGACCTTTTTCTCTCTAGCTGTCTTTAACACTCTTTCCTTGTCCTTGATCTTTGCCATTTAAATTATTATGTGTCTTGGTGTTGTCCTCCTTGGAGCCTTTCTGTTGGGGCTTCTGTGTATTTCCGTGGTCTGTTCGATTATTTCCTCCCCCAGTTTGGGGAAGTTTTCAGCAATTATTTCTTCCAAGATACTTTCCGTCACTTTTCCTCTCTCTTCTTCTTCTGGTATCCCTATAATATGGATATTGTTCCTTTTGGATTGGTTACACAGTTCTCTTAATATTGTTTCATTCCTGTAGATCCTTTTATCTCTCTCTATGTCAGCTTCTATGCGTTCCTGTTCTCTGTTTTCAATTCCATCAATGGCCTCTTGCATCCTATCCATTCTGCTTATAAACCCTTCCAGAGTTTGTTTCATTTCTGCAATCTCCTTTCTGGCATCTGTGATCTCCCTCCGGACTTCATCCCATATCTCTTACGTATTTCTCTGCATCTCTGTCTGCATGTTTATGATTTTTATTTTGAATTCTTTGTCAGGAAGACTGGCTAGGTCTGTCTCCTGCTCTGGTGTTGTCTCTGTGATCTTTGTCTGCCTGTAGTTTTGCCTTTTCATGATGATAGGAATAGTTTGCAGAGCTGGGATGAGTGACGGCTGGAAGAACTTCCCTTCTTGTTGGTTTGTGGCTCTCCTCTCCTGGGAGAACAGTGACCTTTAGTGGCTTGTGCTGGGTAGCTGCACGCAGACAGGGCTTCTGCTTCCTGCCCGGCTGCTATGGAGTTTATCTCCGCTGTTGCTGTGGGTGTGGCCTGGTTTGGGCCTCTGCTCCAAAGTGGTGGAGTCGCGTTGGAGGGGGAGTGGCTGGGAGGCTATTTATCTCTGTAAGAGGCTTCCCTGCTCCCTGCAGCCCAGGGGATTAGGGTGCCCAGAGATCCCCGGATTCCCTACCTCTGGATTAAGTGTCCTGCCCTGCCCCTTTAAGACTTCCAAAAAGCACCCACCAGAAACAAAAGAACGACCACAAAAACAATTAAAAAATGGCGCTCGTTCATCTTTATTCTCTGGCACCAGCTTCAGGCATCTGCTCACCGCTCTTGCTGCCCTGTTTCCCTAGTATTGGGGTCCGTATCCCTTTAAGACTTCCAGAAAGTGCTCGCCAAAACAAAACAGAAAAAAAAAAAGAAATGTCCGCTCGCTTTTCTTATGTCCTCCAGCGCCAGGCCTCTGGTACCCTCTCACCATTCTTGCTGCCCTATTTCCCTAGTATCCAGGGCCCCGCGCATGCACTGTGTCTGCGCTCTGGTCCAGATGCCTGTGGCAGGGTGTTCAGCGGTCCTGGGCTCCGTCTCCCTCCTGCTCTGCCTATTTTTCTCCAGCTGGGAGCTGGGGGGAGGAGCGCTCGGGTCCCCCTGGGCCAGGGCTTGTATCTTACTCCCTTTACGAGGCACTGGGTTCTCACAGGTGTGGATGTGGTCTGGATGTTGTCCTGTGTCCTCTGGTCTTTATTCTAGGAAGAGTTGTCTTTGTTATATTTTCATAGATACATGAGGTTTTGGGAGGAGATTTCTGCTGCTCTACTCACACCGCCATCTTGGAAGAGTCTTTTTCCAGGCCAAGGTCCTCACAAAGATTTGTCTGTAAAAGGACAAAGATATTTCTTTTCATATACAGCCTCAGTCCCCTTTTAGTGACATCCACACTATTCACAGGATGTGCTCTAACAATCAGATGATTTATGCAAATTAGACTTCATTATTATTTTGGAATACTTGATATAAATCATTTTATTGGCTTCAAAACCCATCAGCATTATGATAAGTAATGTCTACTTGCATTTATTGAAAAAAGAACAGAAGAGGGTGTTAGGTTCTTTGAAGATCATTTCAACTCTTGTAAGTCATTGAAAGGCTGTACAAATAATTATCACCAACTGGTGAAAGTTTCTCATCGATGATAACTATCAAGTACTTGAAGATATCTTTAATAAAAACTCAGATGAGAGGTTGCATGTGGTTATTTCAAGTAAAAACTGTTGGTAAAATCAAGTTCAAAATTTTAATTTAATTTAATTAAGATTTTATCAGGATGTTTTATTTTTTCTTATCATTGTGTAATGTAAGGAAATTATAATACATTTATTTTGCATAGTTTCATGTGTTTGGCATTGAATCTGCCCAGAGGGCTGAACAAAAGACATAATTTTCTGTGTGCATTGTGATGTGAGCAAGCTCAGTGCTGCGCTCGGCTCAGTGAGGGTCTGAGTCTGTGGAGTAAACGCGACTAGTGGGTCTCTGGTCACCAGCAAGGTGTCCAGGGAATGTCAGGGGCCAATGTTAACTAGAAATTTAAGAATTACTGGGTGACTTCTCAGTTGGTCACTAGGGCCTATTGAAATATACACCAATCATATTAAAATGTTAGCTAAAGGCTTCTGATTCTTTCTTTGATTCATTTATATTAATTGTTCATTCTGAGAAAGAGGTATTTTGCACATGGTAATTTTCAGTGGGCCTTCTTTCCTTTTGATTTTATAACACATATTAATACATAGTTGTCTTGAATCTAATTAAGGATTATTTCTCTCAATTCAGATATAAGTACTGTCGTCAGTCCTACTCAGTTGCACTCCTAGAGATACGTATTCTGCTGTGGCTTCTGGCTGAATCCTTTTCCATCACCAGTTTATGCACAGCTGCCTTCCTTCCAAAGCAGTTCCATTAGTTCTCTCATTCTCTGTTAGAAAATGGAATCTGAGATAGTTTTTTTTTTAAAAGCCCATACACTGTCACATTTAATAAATCACAGCAATCCTTTTAAGTGTATGATTTAATCAGACAGTGACTCTTACCTCCTCAGAATATTCTGTTCCTAATTGTTCTCATGTTAGACAATTTGGAGCTGGTCCTGGAATGTTAACTGAGCAGCTTGGCAACTCAGTTTTGCCTCCATTCAACTTTCTTTGTCAGAAGCCTGGATAACAAAAAAGCCCCTTTGTGTCACTAAATTAGAAAAAAGATCATATTAAATAATATCTGCTGCTGTCAAAATGGAATTGAATTGTTTCTCATGCTTCCTCGGTGACTTTATAAGTTCATACAGACATTGAAATTATTTGGCTATATACAGCATTGAGAAACATTATTAGATTAAATCATTTCAAAAATTCAATTGAAGAAATCATCTAAGACAGGGAAAAAATCCATCTGAATCAATGATGCTTATGCAACACTACTGGAAAAGAATAAAATATATAGAAACAAATTATATGTCCAACATGGAACAATAATTAAGGAAACCATATTATTTTTATTCTAAGGAACATTTTGTGGCAATAAAATTATATATGGCAACATTGAAAAAACTTTATACAATGTAACTGAAAATCACAAATAAGTACACTGTAATTGCAGCTATCATAAATACTCATTTCAAAAAATCTTTTTATTTTATTTTATTTTATTTTATTTTAGTATTACTCTACAATTACATGAGGAACATTATGTTTACTAGACTCCCCCCATCAACAAGTTCCCCCCACATTCCCCATTGCAGTCATTGTCCATCAGTGTAGTAAGATGTTGTATAATCACTACTTGTCTTCTCTGTGTTGTACAGCCCTCCCCATGCCCTGCCCACATTATACATGCTAATCATAATGCCCCCTTTCTTTTTTCCCCCCCTTATCCCTCCCTTCCCACCCATCCTCCTCAGTCCTTTACCCTTTGGTAACTGTTAGTCCATTCTTGGGTTGAGTCTGCTGCTGTTTTGCTCCTTCAGTTTTTTCTTTGTTCTTGTTCTCCACAGATGAGTAAAATCATTTGGTACTTGTCTTTCTCTGCCTGGCTTATTTCACTGAGCATAATACCCTCTAGGTCCATACATGTTGTTGCAAATGGTAGGATTTGTTTTCTTCTTATGGCTGAATAATATTCCAATGTGTATATGTACCACATCTTCTTTATCCATTCATTTACTGATGGACACTTAGGTTGCTTCCATTTCTTGGCTATTGTCAATAGTACTGTGATAAACAGGGGTGCATATGTCTTTTTCAAACTGGACTCCTGCATTCTTAGGGTAAATTCCTAGGAGTGGAATTCCTGGGTCAAATAGTATTTCTATGTTGAATTTTTTGAGGAACCTCCATACTGCTTTCCACAAGGGTTGAACTAATTTTCCCACTAGCAGTGTAGTAGGGTTCCCCTTTCTCCACATCCTCACATTTGTAACATATTTTTACACATTGTTAAAATGTCCCACACAAGAAATAACTAGAATAAAATAGAAATTACATCAAATTACATCAAATTTATAAAAAGTATCATTTGATTTTGATGGCTATAAATGAGAAAGGAATAATCTGTGACACTGACCCATTAATTTAACCAATATGATCTGAGTGACTAAGGTAACTTCTTAGTTATTCAGATAATAACTTCTCCCTCACTTCCCAGGTTTTGCCAATCAGTAAACTTCGTTTTGGTAGCTAGTTACAGAAATACCTGATTAAATATAGCTTAACAATAGGGTCATTATTCATTTTAACAAAAAAATTAAAGATTTAGGAAATTCTTCGATTGGTTACTTCAGCTAATTCCTGATTCCAGTTACCCTAAGGCTGTTCTGAACCTGCCTTTCCTAAGGTTTACGAAAATTTCAGAAACTTCCGCTTTTTTCTAGCTTGGTTGGATTTTAGTCTCTTGCAACTAGAAAAGTGTTGAGTAATGTTGCAACGAAGGAAAATCCAGGGGGCAGTTCCATCCCCAATTCTCCTTCTCCCAGTTACCCTTGTGTGATTTTGCTGTATCTTACTGAAGAAACAAAGAGGGTGCTATTTACTGCAATGCTGTACTAAGTCACCTAGCAGGTAATAGAAAGTTTGATCGTCAAGACTTTGGTGGAGTTAGTAATCGAATCCCCATTTTACAGATGAGGGAGTTGAGATTTAGAGAAGTGAAGGGAGTTCTCTGGATCATACCAAGTCGGATGAAATCCCTGGTCTCTGAAAAGCTCTAGTTCTCTTCCCCACACGGGGCCCTGGTAACTCAGGGGGAAAGGGTGTTCCTGGCCCTGGGTGAGCCCCCTATGAAACCAGTGAGACCAAAATAAGTGAAGGGAAAGGGTAGATTGGAAGAAACCATTTTTATTCACAGCTTGCTTGAATTTACTGCCCAGGCTGGGCACCCTCCGGCCCATCCAAACACAGCTCACGCTCTGCAGCCACAGCTCACTCACTACTTCCTGCCCGCCTCTTCCTGGAGGAACTCCATGGGCGGGTCCTCGGTGAATGGCAGATGCCAGACTAATTATGTACCAGGAACAGAGGGGGTGGAGACAATGGCTGTTTTCTTTTTACGCCCTGCCTCAGACGGAGGAGAGGCTTCAGTGGTGAACACCTGTTGACATGTAAAGGCTAGGCAGGAGATTCTGGAAATACTGCCATTTACCCCACAGCCTTTCTTATCTAACTCCTTTCTGTGTGAATTAATTAATTCAGCAACTCTTTTGAGTACTGCATCTGTCAATCTATATCAGGGCTGATTTAACAGACTTGACAGCACTTGTCAACTCTGTCGGATGATTTAGAACCTTAGAGAAACTTGTATTACACTCACGTACTAATAGGGAAGAACTAAAGGAAAAATCCCTCAAACCAAAGCCGTAGAACTCAAATAATAGTAACTAAACTAACTTACATTCAAAACTGTCCCTGATTTTCTAAGGAAAAAAATGCATGGTAATATTCATAAATACTTGTCAGCAAATTATTGTATTATGATATAAAAATCATTGTCATTATTTCAGTCCAAATATCTTGCAGAGATGACCCCTCAGAAAGTTTATTTGGAATAGGGTCTGACCCCAACTGCTTGGTGCAGATTCATTGACATGATCCATGAAACAGCTATATGAAAATAGTGATACTATTTAATGGGTATTTAATAATGGCCAAAACACAAACACAAAGTGTTATCAGGTATCAGTGGCATGTTTTATATCCTTGGAATAGCTAGGCTATTGGGAACTCAAGGTTGTGTGCTCACCCCAGCTTGGCTATGCCTGGTGAAGATTATTTAGTGCCTTTCTGTGCTTTCATGTGGATGAGCCAGAGCCCAGTGTACGCTGGGTGATGAGGTTTGGGGGTTTTTGAACTCTGTGAGCAAGCTGTTCTCAGAGGACTTTATGCAGTCAGACAGCTGCTGCCCTGAGCATCATGACTAACTTCTCAGAGACACAGCTTTTCAAGTTTACAAGGGCCCCTTGTTTTAACCCTGTTCAGTTCTTATCAGAAAAGACGCACACACTTCCCCCACCACTTTCTTCAGCAAAGGGTGGGAATGAACATGTATGACAAGTACCAAGGCTTATGCCAATGGCACTGTGTTCACCTTTCATTTTATGCCATCATTACACAACCTAGGGAATCTATTTTAACCTTTTCCTTCTGCACATGGGGAATGAGCTCAGAGAAGTTAAGGTGAGTCCAACCAGAAGCTCATGAAGGGCAGAGTCTGTTCCTGAACCTGAATGCCTTTGGCTCGGCCTAGCCGTGTGGCCTCCTAGAGAGCTCATGATGGCTGGCCTCTCAGGACCTGGAAATGTGGCTGATCAGGTAACTATTGGGTCCATTATTTATAAGGGCTGACTACAGTCAAATAAAATGAATTATATGAAATTGATCATTTTAGGTCAAATACTTACATATTATGTACTTATTGTTGCTTAGAAATCATATCGAATACTTCGGTTTAACAATAAGCAATGTTGTGCAGGCATGAATTGTATGAGGGCCACATATTTTGGTTATGAGAAGTACTTCCTGAAGGAATAAATTTAGGGCCAAAACTGTCGTGCCCCTATGGATCAAATGGACTCTTGTTTATTAGGATTTTATTATCCAAAGTGAATATAATTAATATAAAACAATACTTTTACATGATTACATATTTGTTCTATTTTTCTGGTAATAAAATAGATACAGCAATAACAAAAAATACATACAAATAAATCATCGCTTTTACCCAGTTGAATGAATAAAGCTTTGCACATTAGGAAGAGTATTATTCCTGTGCTGACTAATTCTGAATAAGCAGAGTAGCAGAGATGTGGTTCAGATATGGTGATGGGGCACATATATGTGTGTGTATGTGTGTGTGCGCACGCATGCACATGTATGTACCCACCATATCCCCTGATCTGCTCTGCGTTCTGACGTGTACCACGTTTCATATTTGTACAGTTCTTCATATATTACAGTAACAAATGCTGCTATACAGATACTAATATTGATTTTTTCATCCTTAAGAAATGAAGAGAACAAAGAGGGAAACATTCAAAATACTATCATCTCTCCTTATTTCTGTAAAATTTCTTTTGACCATTTTAACTTGATTTGGACAACCAAGATTTGTTTGATTTTCAAACAAGTTACAGTCAGGTAGTATATTATTGTTTCTAAGTAGTTTCAGAAATGCATTCTCATAACTTGTTATAAGAAAAGTTACGTGCCATTTGTCTCAGTGACATGATGCCCAGCTGCTTTCTGGGTTCCTTACATACTCCCCTCCCACCATGTCTTGGCCCACAGCTCCTCTAGTTGGCTGATTGTGACCTCAGTTTGAATGTGCCTTTTGGCTGTACCTTTGCAGTTTTGCTAGGTCACCATTTACTTCTGGTATCTATTTTCCTGTCTTTGAACCACTAACTAGAGTAAGGCCATCTAAAACTTCACCTTGTGATCCTGTCTTTATCTAAAATTTTTACATTTTGTCTATCATGGATTTTTTTTGCATTAATTTTGATTTTAAAACATTGTATTTTATCTTGATAACTGAGTTTTTCTGTCACCTCCTTAAATTCTGTGCCTGGGGCCAGTGCCATTCTTACCAGCTCTAATCCTGGCCCTGTCTGGAATTATTTCAGATCTATCCACTGTTCCTCTACTCCTGAGTCAGTCTTTCTTGCTCCATGAGCACTCCCTTGTTTCAAATCTACAGGGAAGCTCTCCACCCCTGCCTAGATCCTTAGGGTTTTTCTTCAGTTTGAGCTGCTGCTCTTGTGCCCTGCACTTTACTTTGACACACCTCCGCTGACTTGTTTCTGGTGTCTATTCCCTGGCTGGATAGGTTGTGGCCACTGGGGAGGGGTATCCCTGTCCCATGCCCATATTATTGCCTGTAGGAGCATCAGGGTTCAGCCAGAGAAACAGAGCTAGAGGAAAGAGATGGGTTAAGAGATTTATTGCAAAGAATTGGCTTACATGGTCTGAAGTTCACTGGGCAGGCCACCAGGAGGGTAGGCTGGAACTCTGGGCAGAGGGTGAAGCTGCAGACCACAGGTGGAATTTTTTCTTCCTTAGGGAGACTAAGTTCCCATCCTTCAGCTGACTAAATCAGGACCACCCAGATTATTTGGATAATCTTCTTTACCTGTAGTCAACTGATTAGGGACTTTAATCACAAATGCAAAACACCTTTTATCAGCACCTGCCACTGGTAGTAGTATGTAGTGGCTAAGGCAGACATTCAAGGACACAATGTGTAACTTCTGTTTACCATGTGCGACAATGGAAGAGAAAGCCAAGATTTGATTGGGAATGCACTTACAGAGCTCAGAGACTTGGGCACTTAAGTGAGTGCAAGATGGGGTGGCTGGGTCAGGAAGGCTGGAGACCCAGCAAATGACAGGCTCCTCTGAAAGGGTATGGTAAGAACCCTGATTGCAGAGTTCCTAACAATTTCCATGAACTCTTTTTTTTTTTCCCAGTTGGTTTACAAAGCCCATTACAAAACCAGCAACACACTGACATTTACAGAATGTCGGGCAAAGCTAAATGACGCCAATGTGGTGCCAATGGATTTGAGAAAAGCCTTTCAGAGAACAGGGTGATTTGCACTAGATTTGATGTAGCAAAATTGTTAAAATTCATGATTTTGACAAGTTCTAAAATGAAGATCTCTGAAATTGATAGCACATATAAATTGGTTCAATCTGGTGTTACCTCAGGCAGAACTTGTTCTTTGCAGCAAGGGAAAGTAGCTTCCTGTCTGTGTGCGTCTGTGTCTGTATGGGGTGGTGGGCCACAAGCAGGAGTGGAGGGAAATCAGTCCCCTTAGCAATGAACCCATCTGTAACATGGCGAGGACACATTTGGAGACACCAAGATCTTTCTTGTGGGAACGCTGTAGCCAAGTAATGCTCCCCTGATCCTGAAACGCTGGACTGATGCTGAGAGAAAGCTCATCACAGCAATACAAAATCCTCTTGTTAGATAGCCCTACTGCTGTTGTACCTGTTTAAATTGCTCAAATTTTACAAAGAAAATAGCTCAACTCTCAGTACTTTTGCCTGTTTGAGCCATGGATGCAAAATCTGATAGAAATGTTGACCAGGATGACTACTCTCTGACAGAAAAACAGTCAAAATCTATATGTATATAATGTTTGACAGGAAACCCAGCTCTCTGATAAGGTAAAGTGTAAATGCAGTGGAGTTTCTCAAAGCCTGACTGCAGAAGGGCATTTTAACATTAAAATAGAGTAAAAGGGATTTCCTACAGGTAAATTTCAGTGTTGTTATTTTTATCAAATCATCTCTGACATTTATCACATTTGGCCCTATACATTACTTAGTAGATATAATAGGAAAACAAAGCTTTCTGTTTTCTTGTCCTTAATATACTTTCAAGTAAATACTGTGTTTATCAGGTAGGAGATCAAACTCTCAATGGACTGTGTCTTTAAAATTGTACCAAGTAAACTTCATATTACAAATATTTTTAGTTAAGTAAGAAAATATTTTGGAAAAAAAAATCTTATATTATTTCCCTAAATGTATATCCTAAAGGGCCTAACAGATCTGGGGGTGCCATGAGAGGCAAGTGGAGATCAGGTACAACTGAGACCCCTGGGGTGAGGGTGGGGGCCACTGGTGCATGGCCATGAGAATCTGCTTGCAGTAGAGGCAGAAGCCGTCCTGAAGGTTTTTATTTTAAGCAAAGAGCAAGGGGAGCACATACACCTGGGTTAAGAACAGCCCTGAGTTTTCAGCACACTGTCCCATGGTTTAGCTCCACACATGCATGGAGAGAGGTGCTGAGCGATTTTAGAAGAGGCTGAATGAGCTGCTTCTGCAGAAGTGCCTTCTGAGCCAAGGGGGACAGCCTAGGCAGCACGGCTTTGGAACCAGCATTGCTGAGTATAGCACTCACGTGCTGTGGCCAAGGCAGGCCTTGCAGAACCCCGAGAATCTGCGCTGTCCTGGGGGCCTTCTCAGTGTTGCCTTGGCCAAGTCTGCTTAGTAGATCCAGAGGCAGTGGCAGGAGCAGGGGGCACCACCGTGGCCTTTCTTGGGCACTGGAGTCCTTAGCCACACTCATCCCCACAAGCACCAGGAACTGAGGTCCAGAACAGCCATGTGGTAGGCAGCACATAGCAGGTGGTGGGGTTACATTTTAAATTTTAATCTCAGTCTGGTGTAGCCTGGAGACATCCGGGTAATAACAGCCTGGACTGGAAGGAAGACGAGCTGCAGGCTCTTTTGGAGTTAGCAATAATGGCCAGGCCGCCCGCCTGCAGTTTCCTCGGTCCCTCCCCCATGTTGCCCTGCTTTTGCTTTGCACATGCAAGTCACCCAAGATGCACATACTCACCTACCAGTGGTCTTCCCCAGGAATCACCTCTGACTTCTCTTAGCACTTGGCTATGCTGACTTTCCTTGCTTCTGAGGACTTTCCTCCTTGGTTTTGGACTCATGCATG